>NC_051237.1:20582590-20857590 GCF_015220715.1 Pygocentrus nattereri | reverse complement strand
ATGGGAATGATGGAAAATCCACACGATGAGGCGCACACGGAGGACGATGGAGCACCATACCTGACCCCCCTCCTCTCTCTCTCTCTCTCTCTCTCTCTCTCTCTACTCAGTCCCCTCTCTCGCTCACGACGTCACGGAGAGACGCAACGCTGCTCTTCCTCCTCCCTCATACTCTCTCTCTCTCTCTCTCTGCAGTCCGCACTTTGAAGCCCACACGCTACAAGAAAACGCGTTATGTACGCATTATTTTCCCCTCCACCTCTATCTGGACAAGCCCCGCCTTGCTGCTCTGTCATTGGCTGGTAATGTGCTGCTTCGCTCTCCGATTGGCAGACTGCTAGAATACGAATTAACCAGCCAATCACACCACAGGAGAAGGGACATTGCTAGTCAATCTAGAGCGGAATGAGGATCATTATTAGTGATAATAATGAAGAAGGGACACTTTTAGCCAATCACAGCACACGAGAAGGGACAATGTTAGCCAATCACAGCATATGAGAAGGGACATTGTTAGCCAATCACAGCATATGAGAAGGGACATTGTTAGCCAATCACAGCATATGAGACGCTGTTAGCCAATCACAGCATATGAGACGCTGTTAGCCAATCACAGCATATAAGAAGAGACATTGTTAGCCAATCACAGCATATGAGACGCTGTTAGCCAATCACAGCTCCGGAAAAGGGACGCTGTTAGCCAATCACAGCATATGAGACGCTGTTAGCCAATCACAGCATTTAAGAAGAGACGCTATTAGCCAATCACAGCTCCGGAAAGGGACGCTGTTAGCCAATCACAGCATATGAGACGCTGTTAGCCAATCACAGCATATAAGAAGAGACGCTATTAGCCAATCACAGCTCCGGAAAGGGACGCTGTTAGCCAATCATAGCATATGAGAAGGGACAATGTTAGCCAATCACAGCTCCGGAAAAGGGACGCTGTTAGCCAATCACAGAACAGGAGAAGGGACAATGTTAGCCAATCACAGCTCCGGAAAAGGGACACTGTTAGCCAATCACAGAACAGGAGAAGGGACAATGTTAGCAAATCACAGCTCCAGAAAAGGGATGTTGTTAGCCAATCACAGCACAGGAGAAGGGACAATGTTAGCCCATCACAGCTCAGGAAAACAGATGCTGTTAGCCCCTCAAAGAGAAGACTGCGGATATTATTAGCCATATTATTATAAGCACAGAAAGAGGGTCATTATCAGCACCCACAGCTCAGGAGAAGGGACTCTATTAGCCAATCATAGCACAGGAAAACAAAATTTGATAGCCAATTACAGCTCAGCAGACGGCACTCTATTAACCAATTACAGTTAAGGAGAAGAGGCACTGTTAGCAAATCACAGCTGAGGAAAAGAGGCCCTATTAGCCTATAAGAAAGCAGACTGCAGGATATTATTAGTCAATCTAAGCACAATAGGAGGGACACTGTCACAAACACATCATTAGCCAATTACAGGTCAGGAGAAGAGACTCTATTAGCCAATTACATCTCAGGAGAAGGGTCTCTATTAGTCATTTACAGCACAGGAGAAAGGACTCTGTCAGATAATCACAAATTATTAATCAATCTAAGCGCAGAAGGAGGCGCACCATCAACCAAGTGAAGTGACACTTTTAGCCAGTCACAGTACAGGAGAGGGGACTCTATTACCCAATCACAACCAATCACAGTACAGGAGGCGGGGCCTTCCAGAAAATGGGTGGGGAAAAAAGTCTCCCAGTGCCATGATGAAGATGAGGCTGGTGGAAAAGGGGGAATTAGAGCTGATTGGCTGATGGAGAGACAGATGGTGTGATCTCGTCCTGGATAAATAGAGCAAAGCCCCCCTCCACCAAGCTGATGGCTTACAGACAGAGGCGGCCAATCAAAACGCCCCATCTCCTGCCCCACTCGCCCCCTGTGTGGTGTCAGTTTGATGTATGTAGTCATTGTGTGACCATAATACACACACTTGGTGCTGCTGGAGCTGCTGGGTGAGATTTCATTACGAGGAACGACAAAGATCAGCCCGTGCTGGAACCCTCTTTTGTCACTGCAGGGATTAACCAGTTTATTACTATTCATTACAGCTCTTGTTCAGCGTAAGAGCCATCCACACACGCGGCGAGAGCACACACAGCTCTAAATCCTGCGGCTCCGTGCCTTGGCAGTGGAAGTGGAGGATGAGTCATGGAGGCTGAAAAGGATATCTGAGTTTACAGTGAGACAAACATTCATCAAGTGATGCTGAGGCTGCATGAAAATGTTCAATTACGGGGCCGGTCAGTCAAGGCTGTGCAGCCTCTGGTCGATCGGCTGGCCTCAGAGCAATAAGAGAAACTTCTGTGTCTGAAGGGCTACAAAACAGCTGCTCTTCAGCTTGAGTGGAAATTAAGCATTTATTTTTTATAGTTTTATCCATTTTATCTAAAGAACAGTCATCACCCTAAAACTTTCCAGAAGTGCAGGTGCCCCCCTAATGAGTCAGCTAATGAGGAGGAATCGTTGAAAGACACTCAAAAGTAAAAATTAACTAAAGCAGAACACCGAGAGGAACCAAGACTCAAAACACCCTGAGACAAAGAGGAAGAAACAGTGAGAGGAACTGATACTTAAAAGGAAAACCCCTCCTAAGAGTGGAACAGTGAGAGGAACCAAGACTCAAAACATCCTGAAATAAAGAGAAAGAAACAGTGAGAGGAACTGATACTTAAAAGGAAAACCCCCCCTAAGAGTGGAACAGTGAGAGGAACCAAGACTCAAAACACCCTGAGATAAAGAGGAAGAAACAGTGAGAGGAACCAATACTTGAAAGGAAAAGTCCCCTAAGAGTGGAACAGTGAGAGGAACCAAGACTCAAAACAAAAACGTTCTAAAAGCATACGTAAGGAACCAAGACTCAAACGGAAAACCTATCTAGGAGTTACTCAGTGACAGGAACAAAGATTCAAAAACAAAAACTCCCTCAAGAGCAAGGAACAACTCCCTAAGAGCAGAACAGTGAGAGCAACCACAACTCAAAAACACCCTGAAGAGCATGAAGAGGAACCCCTGAGAGGAACCAAGACTCAAAACATCCTAAGATAAAGAGGAAGAACCAAGATTCAAAAGAGGAACCCATTCTCCTGTGCTGGCTGAATAGCGTGGTTAGGAAGCACGTTGGGTAAGTTTACAAGGAAGATTAGATTAGTGGTCTAACTATGATCTTTTAGGCCCCGCTGTTAAAAAGTAATGAGCCCCACATACAAAAGTGATCTTTAATGAATAAAAAATGACGGTGTAATTTACTTATTTACTTGTTACCAATCATGTGTATTAAGCTGTCACAGCTGCCCCTGAGTCAGTGGTGTAAAAGTGATTAAATAGCAATATAAAGAAGCCGATGAGGACATTACTGGGCCTGGTGGCTACAGACCACTACAGTCCCCACTACAGTGCCCACTACATTCCCCACTACAGTCCCCAGTGCTGTTGCGACATCTGCAATACAAGAAGTAATGCCACTGTATTCATTCACCGCCACAATATCCACCAAAGAATCAACACCCCCCTCCCCCACGCCCCCATAAAACATAAAATCAATGCCAACCCAACTGCCAACCAACATACAACAACAGAGGTTTATATTCAGTTCTTTCACTGATTTTTGCCGTTTTGATTTTTGAACAAGAAGACACTGAAAAATAGCTTCAAACCAAAGGCTCAAACCTCAAATCTAGAAAAAAAATGCTGACCTTAAAAGTCTATTAGAAGATTGCTAGAAGGAAAGTTCAGTCCATTGGTTCTGGCGGACTGTTTGGGGCAGTTGTGGGCTGGAGGATAGGTGAGCTGGCCCTGTGACCGGAAGGTTGCCGGTTCAATCCCCACTGCCGACAGCACATGACTGAGATGTCCTTGAGCAAGACACCTAACCCCCAACTGCTCCCCGGGCACCATAGATAGGGCTGCCCACTGTTGCGGGCAAGTGTGCTCACTGCCCCCTAGTGTGTGTATTCAGTAGTGTGTATGTGGTGTTTCACTTTACGGATGGGTAAAATGCAGAACTGGAATTTTCCCGTTTGTGGGATTTAAAAAGTATTACCAACTCCATTTCCCAGAAGTTCCTGGGAGGTCGTGTGACTGTGGTTCCACCAACCAGCACTCATCCTCGATATTGATCTGTTTAACCTGGTCTCTGTATCATGTGATCACACCTAGCTAGGATATAAGCCTGGGCTTTAGACTGGATCAGTGGGATGTATTGCTTCTGTCTTTAGAGCCACTGAGCGGTTATTCTTATCAGGACCGAAACTAGAATCAGAATTTTAGGGCCAGAAAATGTGACCTATGTCTCATAGTGAATAAAATGGCCAAATATGAGGATTACACCAACTGTAAGTCTCTTGTTTAGTTTTCATTCACTTCATTTTTTGGAAAAAATTATTTTTTGTACCCATCCATAACGGTTATGGCACTTTTATTGCTTCATTTGTTCCTTCACCAGCCCTGTGCTCGCCCATGAACCGCTATTACTGTTCCACAACCCGCTTTGCCTCCTAACCTGTTTAAGTTTATTTAACTAATATTTGAAATACTCATTTGTGTGTTTGGTTTCAGCTGAAAATACATACTGAAACCCACCCCAAATCAAGCAAGAGTTTCCTACTGATTTTATTTAATTTTCCTCTCTCTGTTTCCCTCTCTGCATCTCTGTCCTCAGTGATTACTGCACAAAAGCACACATCAAACATACATTATAAAAGTTTGTCTGTACCAAACCCATGGACTGGTGACCTCTCCAGGGTTTATCCTGCCTTCCGCCCGATGAGAGCTGGGATAGGCTCCAGTACCCCCCCATGACCCTGAGGGAGAAGCGGCTAAGAAAGTGTGTGTGTGTGTGTGTGTGTGTGTGTGTGTGTGTGTGTGTGTGTGTGTGTACCAAACCCCAGCTAACAGGAAAGGCAGCTACTCATACAGTTAATGAGGCAAAATGCAGCCTAACGTACCTGCTGATGTCTTCATAAAGTTGGCTACATAATAATATACCATCAATATGATGATTCACAGTGAACCTTGTCATGTCAGTTGTAGTATGTTTTGTATAGGTAACAAAATACAGCTTTAATTTCTCATCTAGTCACTAATCCAGCCTAGTTTGAAGCCTGCAGCCTATACTGAGCAGTTGCTGCAGCTAGCCTACAACATGCTGATTTAGCCAGCAACATTGTGAGTGCTCCAAAATAAAGAAATGACCAACAAGGTTTGCATTTTACAAGCATAATAAGTAAATAATGCTCATAAACTCTTACATTTTTTACCATAACTATGTTATACTATGGAACACAAGTGTAAAATAATACAATATATACAATATTCAATACACATGTGCAGAGAATACAGTAGAGTAAATATGAAAAACTTACAATCAAAACAGGCAGTACGCGGTACTGAGTCTATGTGGAGCTGTGCAAAGGGGGACGTAACATACTATGACAGATTAGCAGATAGTCTTGCGTATATTAAGATTAAGAGACCCGTATTAGTCCCACAATGGGGAAATTTCAACTCCGCATTTAACCCATCAGTGAAGTGAAACACCACATACACATTAGTGAGCACACACACACACTAGGGGGCAGTGAGCACACTTGCCCAGAGCGGTGGGCAGCCCAATCCGCAGCGCCCGGGGAGCAGTTGGGGGTTCGGTGTCTTGCTCAAGGACACCTCAGTCATGTGCTGTCGGCTCTGGGGATTGAACCGGCGACCTTCTGGTCATGAGGCTGGATCCCTAACCTCCAGCCCACAACTGCCCCCAGATATATGAGCGTAGCAGTCACTGAAGTAGCAGCCAGAGTGGGCAGTTGAGTTAATGGCCAAACCACATCTTTTCTGAGGTGACCTGAGAACCAGTCACTGCTCACTGTGTGGTTTCAGCGCATTTTCGACACTGAATCTCATAAAACACTTCAGAAACTTCAGAGGACCTCAGTGTCCTCACGCTAGTCACAAACAGGGCAGGTTGTTAAGTAGTGATTGGAGGGTCAAGGAAATAAGGCGGAGCTTGGCAGATTTTGATTGGCCATAATACAGTGACCGTCCCAGAAATGCGGCCTAAGAAATTCTGTCCCCATTTGGTTGGGTTATCCTGTGATACCGTGGCTGCGAAAGCAGGAAAGTGAAAATGTCCTTCTGAAGCAACTGAGGTCTGGAGCTCGGTGTCCTCATAGCCAGTTGTGACCCTGATCCTATTATGTTTTATGTGATCCTGTTATGTCTTTCCTTTTTCGTATCTGGATCTTCCCGGATTTGACCTCTGCCTGTTGAGTGACCACAATTTGGGATTGCGTTCAAACCAATGAAGCCTCGTTCTCTGATGTTCACTGCACACGTCTGGCCAGTTCTGTCTCACTTTGTCTGACTCCATTCTTCCCTTTTTGGATCCTTTCAGCCTAAAACAAAAACAGAATGGAAGTCAACTCCTAAAAGGAGAAATAGCAACTAAATGTAAAGGATTAGGATGATTAGGATTAGTCTTCCCTGTCAGATCTAGACCTGCTGGAGTCTCTGCTGCTCTGTTTTACTGTAATCTGTGGTCAGCCACTCTTTACAGAGCTGACTCTGTGTTTTTGTTTACTTTCTCTGCCGAGCTGATCAGCTGCCCACCCTGTGCGTCTGATGCTGTTGCCTCTTCTGCCTTGATTGGTGCCGCTGCTCACCGGCCTTCTGGACCAGCTTGACCACCACTGAGCTTCTTGCTTTACAACGCTGTGCAGTCCTCACCCTCAGATCTTCTCTTTTCCCACTTTACTATAATACTTCATACTAATAATGTTTGCTATCCGGTGTCGACCATAGGAGGATGGGTTCCCCTTCTGAGTCTTGGTTCCTCTCAAGGTTTCTTCCTCTTTTAGGGAGTTTTTCCTTGCCACTGTCACCGCTGGCTTGCTCATGGGGGCTCGGACCCGGATTTTCTTTTCTTTTCTCTTCTCTCTGTAATCCTAATTGTTTTGTAAAGCTGCTTTGTGACAACACCTGTTGTAAAAAGCGCTATATAAATAAATTTTGCTTGCTTGCTTGCTTGAAAGGACGATTGATTTACTTATTTACAAATATACTTCATCACAATTTCACCTCAAGCACATTTAAATAGATAAATGGAACTAATTGCTACTCATGTCTGGTCCACATGAGCATAAGGAGTGCACAATTTCCAGAAGCAGGTCTGGAGTTCATGCATCCATTAGGTTCTTATGGGCCTCTATATGGCTGCTTTCAGCAAATAAAAATGACAATGTAATTTGCTTGTGTACCCAGTATTATTGTCTCAGACAAATCACTGCTTTCACAGCGTGCCACTCCACCCACTAGCAGCTTACGTTATCCTAAATGTTTACAGCAAACTACCTATTTAAGACTTTAACGTGATAAATACTGAATAAATCATGATGCAGGCTGTGGAGGGTCAGTTTTAGAAATGGTTATCAAGGGTGAGCTGCCTTATGAATAAAGGTATATGAGTAGATCTTTGAAACGAGTAGGTCTTTCTGTGACAATCAAAAAAGCTCATTAGAGAATCATGACATGAAGCACATTCAGCAGCCCTCGCACTGCTGAAGCATAAAGACGTAGAGCGGCCCACTGAGCGCATGAGCGCTGATCTCATACTTCATTTGTGGAAATTACGCTCAGCTTTCTCAGCTTACATGCAAACAACATCGGCATAAATGACACAACGGTCATGCAGAGAGAAAAAGGGCAATACTGTCTGGATACACTACTGTAATCGTTCATCCGTGTACACTCACGCTCTCCAACAAAAGCCGCCGCTCAGCCCAAACAGTGCATTACGCTGGAGTGCTTCATTATTCTAGCAGGGAAATTGTTTCTCTCTTTTTTTTTGTACAAAGGAGTTTCCATTTACATATGCAAAGGCATGCCATGGAATGAAGCAATTTACATAAATATTCTTCTGCAGTTCCACTGTGGGGAGCACGCATTTGAATAAAGATCCGCACTGGGTTTCTACAGCAGGTCCATAAGCATCCACTACACCCGGAAAGCTCATTGTCGCTTATTTACAACTCATAGTACTTAATAGTCAGTTTCTTCCTGTCATCATGCAGCTTACGGATAGTTTGATCCTGTTTACTTTCCGCTAAGAGTTGAATGCAGTAATTTAACGCCGTCGATGCAGAAGCTCGTGCAAAGTCAGAGGCCATTAAGTACAGAACATGTATATTTTACAGAAAGTTAGACAGAAGCCTCAACAACTAAATATAATATCAGATATTTCGGCGTTTACACTGTCCACACTGTCTTTGCATTAGAGGCTCCATTCTTTATCATTTTCTCAAAGAAATCTGCAGGGATGTTTTGAGGTTCAGTCTTAGAGGTTGACTGTTTTTGTAATCGTACAGTTAAACTCAAATGTCCAGTTTCTCGTGCAAATGTTCCTCTTCTTTGTCCGTCTCCTTTTCTCAGCGAGGTTCTTCTTGAGCAGCTACACATCCTTTCAGACCCACAGCGCTGAGTCGTCTTCTCACAGTGGAAGATGGACAGAAACACCTGTGGATGTTTTCAGATCTGAAGCAGCTTGATTTTCTCCTCTCTCTCAAAGATGAAAGCTTTAAGTGCTGTTTATCTGATGGGGGCAGGTTTGGCATCTACCAGGTCTTCCAGGTGGATGTTAGGCAGCCCATTTTCTCTTTGGACTCCAGTTTTGGAAACTCCTGTTTTTTTATATCCACTCACTGGCCACTTTATTAGATACACCTTGCTAGTAAAAGGTTGGACCCCCTTTTGCCTTCAGAACTGCTTTAATTCTTCATGGCACACTTTCAACAAGGTGTTGGAAACGTTCCTCAGAGATGTTGGTTGGTTATTTGAGTTACTGTTGCCTTTCTATCATCTGGAACCAGTCTGCCCATTCTCCTCTGACCTCTCACATCAACAAAGCATTTTCGTCCACACAACTGACCGCTCACTGGATGTTTCCTCTTTTTCGGACCGTTCTCTGTAAACCCTAGAGATGGTTGTGCCGTGAAAATCCCAGTAGATCAGCAGTTTCTGAAATACTCAGACCAGCCCGTCTGGCACCAACAACCACTCCACGTTCAAAGTCCCTTAAATCCCCTTTCTTCCCCGTTCTGATGCTCGGTCTGCACTTCAGCAAGTTGTCTTGACCACCTCTACAGGCCTAAATGCACTGAGTCGCGGCCATGCGATTGGCTGATCAGCTATTTGTGTTAACAAATATAATATATACTGTGTTCATGTGGACACAGATGCATGACACGGCAACAATTTGATGTTTATTCAACTTTTATTTATTAATATTTGAGCTGGAACTTCAGTGACTGCCTATATGGACATGTACAAATGTCTGTAAGATCTATTTCACATGCAAAGTTTGAACTGCCTTGTCAAATTACATGCTCTGTTGATTTTCTAAGTGGAAATGTTTTAACACATCCTCTACAGAGAGCACACCTCAATATACGATTTCATAAAAATAAGCCTCGTTCTTGTTTGCAATAAAACTTCATGCACTGATGAATGTTAAATTCATATATGATTGCTGAAAAACACATTATTTTGTCTCTAATGCACAGCACCGAATGTCGTGAACCCTTTTCATGGACACGTCCACACAATACAATACTGTATACATAATAAAAATACATCGATACATAAATTATTCAGTGAGCATCATTCGTTTGCTTTGAAATATATTCTATAGCCTTGGTAGTCTGTATATATACTGGAATATACATGACACAAACCCTTTAGACTCAACTGGAGCTCTGCTCTGATGACAACAATCATTGTTACATTTGCACACATTTAAATATCAATTCTGAGAGCAATGATACTTTGAGAAATACATAAAAAAAATACCCAAAAAATCATACTAATTGTATTTGATACCTAATAAACAATGAAATCTTTTGTAAATGTAAACAAATGCTTCAGGAGGATATTCATGAACTGCATTGAATGATTTTCCTTTGATGCATCACTGAAGGATCACACAGTGTTAGAATCAGCTCCACTCACGCTGAGTCACTCACTTTTGTGTCCTTTATTTGACCAAGTTGTGAATTACATTTTATAATTAACTATAAAAAATGAATTAGAAACCCTTCAGCACTACGAGCCCAAAGTGAGGGCAGATGTGCTTGATTTGTGAAGCCACAGCTGTTAAATGTATTGGGTCATGTTTTATAATATCGTTTTGTTGCTAACAGGTAACAGCATGAATGAATAGTGCTGTATTAAAGCCAACCTGCCATCAAAAGTGGTCTATTTAACTCGTGCAACGATAAGGGAGATGAAGAAGCAGGATGCAGGCGCAAGTCCAGGGTTTTATTGTAATCCATAACAAAAAGAATCAACAAAAGTACATAGAAAAGGGAAAATCCGTGAGTTAATTACTAGCTAATTATGTTAAAACATTAAAATGGCAGAAGACTGCTTGATGGTTGCTAAAGTGTTGCTAAGATGTTGCCCAGTGGTTGCTACGGTATCCAAGGTGGACAGAAATGTGTTGCTAGATGCTACCTTACACTTCTACCTTAAATTCACTGCCACCTTAAATTTACTGATATTGGACATTCAGTACTACCTTAAATTCACTGATATTGGATGTTCAGTAGAACCTTAAACTCACTGCCACCTTAAGTTTAATGCCTCCGTAAATTCATTGCCACCTTAAATTTAATGTCGCCTTAAATTCACTGCCATATTAAATTAGTTGGCTTAATTTTAACTACTATCTTATCTAAACTACTATCTTATCTAATTGCCAATAATCACTGCCAAGAATTATCAAATTTTAACTACTACCTTAAATTCACTGCCACAATGAATTCAGTGCTACCTTAAATGCAGTGCCACCTTAAATGCATTATTTGTGCTTTTATTGCTGTGCATTAGGCTGTAAGCATGTGAGTCTGTGTATAATGTGTCTGTATAAGAGATGTGCATTGTGAAGGAAACCAGTAAACAACTGGGAAAACACAAAACAATACTCGATACTGATTTATCTCAGAACCGCATGTTAGAGAAGTAATTTGTCAAGCCTAAACCTATCAAGCCAGATGTAAGACATCCTTCCTGAGGTGATGCCGTACGCAGATGGGATGCGGCTCGTTTTGACAGGGCATTTTTAACATCTGCATCAGCGCTGTCGCGACACCCTTGTGGTTTTTTCCTCTATTCGCCTGCGCTTTGCACAAATATCGTGAGTTCCTGTAGCTCACAGCTCTTAATCCTATGACACCAGAACCTGACAGGTGTGGATAATTAATTACTGATCCCCCAACATCACAGGCGATTATGCGTCTGTACTCCAGGGCGAGGGAGCTAACCCAATAAAGCAGACTGCCTCTCGTATTCACAGCTGCAAAGGCGAGTCGAGTCACACTCTCGCCCGCTGCCTCTCAGACGAGCGTCTGCACTGAACATCCATGACAGCTTTTCATCAGCCCTGTCTGGCTCAGTTTCAACCCCAAATTACAGCTCTCCTCATCTGAATAATCTCTTGAAGGCCTTAAATGAGTTCAAGCACACTGCATGAAAGATATGAGCAATACACTACTAATATAACTACTAGTACTAAGTACTAAGTACTACTGCTACTACTATTAAAGTATCATTGTATTCAATCTACACTGTTTATACTGAGATGAAAACAGCACTTCAACGGCTTGTCAATATTTTTTTCTCCTTACTCCAAATGTAGTCAATCACCCGAGACCTGTTTGGTGTCCGACGCTTGCTTCTTTAGTTTTGAGCTGGAGCTACAACCAATGTTCAAAATACCCCCTGGTATTCCAGGGGTCCCATCTTGGCTGGCTACTCCAGTGTTGGCTGGCTGCTACCTCACCCACCATAGCAGCACTGATGCTAGCTTCATGTTTGCTTTTGGATACGCTCTTTTCTGGTTTGGTTTGGTTTCCACACTCTAACTGAAATATTACACATCACATCTTGTGTTTTTGGTTTGAGAAATAAGCAGTAATTCACTCTCTCCACCAGCCTTGTGGAAAACTGGGCAAGTTTTCAGATCTACAAATAAGATAAGATAATCCTTTATTAGTCCCACAACAGGGAAATTCTCAGTGATACAGCCGCAAAGGGATGGCACGGCACTCAAGAGAAAGAAAAGAAGGAACAAGAAGAGAATTAACAAGCAAGTAATCAACTTTGTTAATTCCTTAACAAGGTTTTTACAGTTTGTTACTTGTTACTATATTTAAGCAATAGAACACCAGAGGGAGTGTGTTATCATGAAATAACATCACGGCTGTGATTTGGTTGCCATAGATCATCACATCACAGCTCCGCTCAGTCGCTGCACTGCCGGCAGTTCGTTCAGCTCCTTACATTAAATTCCCAAACTGTCGTCACCACTGAGCAGCTTTTTAGTTTTTTATTGCAAAAGTTTTATGGCTCAGTCTGATTTGGCGAGACTCTGAAGATCAGACGCATTTGACGAATGGTGTTGGGTTCATTTCTGGCTGATTCCAGGTTGTTCAGCTGTTCTTCTTCTGTCACAGCTGCCGACTGAAAAGCTGCTGAGTGGTGATGACAGGTTAGGAATTTAGTGTCGTCTCATCTTCAGAGTCGGACCAAATCGGCTGTCGGTCAAATGTGATCTTAAAAGTGTCCGTTTTCTGTGTGTGAAAGTTTTGAAAAAATGGCTTGAGCGTCTCCTACAACTGGCAAAGTCGTTGCTTAGCAACAGCATCTTAGTGGAGTGATACAGTGTTTATGAAAAACATCCTGAAACATACTGAACACAGAAAATGATGAATTCACAGTATGTTCTGTAGGTCTGTGAGGTCTAATGGGGGTGGAGGGGGTTCTACTGGGAACAGTGGTGGTTGTACAGTCTAACAGCAGTAGGAAGGAAGGACCATGGCTGCCAGAGTCTCAGGCATGGGGTGGGAGCTGTCTGGACGCTAGTCTGGCTAACATCCTCCTGTCTCCCACCGTCTGTAATGGGTCTAGGGGGCTTAACAGGACAGAGATGACCCTCTTAATGAGTCTGTCAAGTCTCTTCCTATCCGCAGATGAGATGCTGCTGCCCCAGTAGACCACTCCAAAGAAGACGGCTGATGTCACAACGGTTTTGAAGAAGGTACTCAGGGGCGCCCCCTGCCCTCCAAACAACCTCAGTCTTCTGAGCGGGTAGAGTCTGCTCTGGCCTTTCCTACAAATTGCACTAGTGTTTTCTGACCGGTCCCATCTATTGTTGAGATGCTATGCTACAGCTTTATGGCTAATGGCTAAGTTTTTCAGTTTCCCAGGCATAGTTACAGTTTCTAAGCTATGAAAGGCCAACTGGGTGGACCAGTGGCTATTTGTCTGTAAATTACATAAACTAAAGAGTGGTCTCTTACTTTTGCAAAGTACTGTATGTCTTGGCTGATTGACTACATTTGTTACACTGGGAAAAATGGGGTAGATTTTTTTCTCCCCAAAGGATTACTTTGGTAACGATAGTAATTACATCTAGTGGATTTCTGCTGATTTGCTTGCTTTTTCTGTCCCACTTCCAAAATCAGACCTGTTCAGACCCCAGAAACAAACAAAAGTAGGTGCTATATAAGTTACAAGGAAATTATACACTTAGGCCCAATCCCATTTCTTCTTTTTATCCCTACCCTTTGTTTTCCAGTGACACCCTAACTCGGTTAGGTTGCAAGGGGTAGTGATTGAAACCTTGCCCTACGACAACCCTAAAATAAAAATACAAACATTGCTTCATTAAGAGGCTACTAGTGCTGCTCTGTAGGTGACCCTGCCCGTCTTCAGCAATAGCACAGAAGGAAAAAAATCAGCTCCTCACTGCTGGGCTTTGTTTACATTTATGGTATCATATGCTTTCAAAGAGGGGGCAATTATTTATTATCACCCACTGCTAATTAATTGGTGATATGAAGCTGAAGTCAGACATTCAAAAGCCTCTTCTTCAAATTTTCCCGTTCCACCTTAAATTGTGCAGCAGTTACATTTTGGTGCTTCAGGCGTCAAAACTGCTGGACTATTTAAGGTGGAACAGGAAAGTTAGCTAGGTAGAATTGAAACGACATTAAACTATAATCATTAAATACAGTGGTTATTGTAATATTTTAAGGGAGAAAATATTTACATTTATGGGTTTCTTTGGTCGCTCGCACAGCCATCTTACCGTTTATTTTTTATAGCACTCGGTTTGAGAGTGTATTTCTGGAAAACCTTGTTTTGGAAGCCGTGCAGCCCTAACACTTCGCCCTACCCCTCTATCTCAACAAAAATAGGGACACCCTACCCCATGAACGCACAAAACAGAGGGCTAAGGGCGAAGTAGTAGGGGCGAGGGGTGAAATGAGATTGGGCCTTACTGTCACCTAAAACTCTTACCTCTTAGTACTTGCACTCACTGTCCACTTTAAGAGCTCCATCCACCCTACAGGTCCACTACACAGCTGTACAATTACAGACTGTAGTTCATCTGTTGCTGCTGATTCCTTACATAAAAGTACTCTAAATAATTGTTCAAGCTGCAGAATAATCCTCCTTCCACAGGTGAACTTTAACCAAGCAGACATCATAAACTTTCAGATTCTCCGAGTGACTCAGATTCTGCAGATTCCAATGGATCGCTTCCAACACAGCCTGTCCAGCCAAATATCACTCAGCGCGGATGACTTATCTCTGTCTGCCTGTTCCAGTATCATCCCTCTCCATCTCTATTTCCAACCTCTCAGATTAGCTCACTTTCTTCTTGCACGTTCCCTCCCCTTGACTCTCAACAAAGTCTTTGGTCAGTCTCTTTCAAGGTTATTTAAAGACAGGTAAGTACTGAGCGATAAAAACACACACACACAACATGGCTGCCAAAAAACATAAAAGACTGGCACAAAAAATAAAAAAATCACGCCTACTATAAAGAGAATCCTGAACAAACACGGTGTTTATACAAGGAAATGCCACAGGTTTTTGATGTGCATATCAAAATCTAGCACTGAACACGAATAACGATGATAAATAATCTCTAGTTTTGACATTTATCCATCCATACCGGCTCTCTCTGCTCCTCAATACTAGGGTATACTTGGTCGTTATATTTGTAGTGTGCATCACAATGGACACCTGAAAGAAACGAAGACCTGAAAAAGACATTTTGACATAAATCAGATCTAAAAATGAAATTGATATAATGTTCGATATAACATGTCTGAATGAGAAATTTACACATAATGAACAGCTGAAAGAGAAATTTACACATAACGAACAGCTGAAATAGAAACTTACACATAACGAACAGCTGAAAGAGAAACTTACACAAAGCGAACAGCTGAAAGAGAAACTTACACAAAGCGAACAGCTGAAAGAGAAACTTACACATAACGAACAGCTGAAAGAGAAACTTACACATAACGAACAGCTGAAAGAGAAATTTACACATAACGAACAGCTGAAAGAGAAATTTACACAAAGCAAACAGCTGAAAGAGAAATTCATACATAATGAACAGCTGAAAGAAACTTTCACATAATGAACAGCTGAAAGAGAAATTTACACATAACGAACAGCTGAAAGAGAAACTTACACATAACGAACAGCTAAAAGAGAAATTTACACATAACGAACAGCTGAAAGAGAAACTTACACAAAGCGAACAGCTGAAAGAGAAACTTACACAAAGCGAACAGCTGAAAGAGAAACTTACACATAATGAACAGCTAAAAGAGAAATTTACACATAATGAACAGCTAAAAGAGAAATTTACACATAACGAACAGCTAAAAGAGAAATTTACACATAACGAACAGCTGAAAGAGAAACTTACACATAACGAACAGCTGAAAGAGAAACTTACACATAACGAACAGCTAAAAGAGAAATTTACACATAACGAACAGCTGAAAGAGAAACTTACACATAACGAACAGCTAAAAGAGAAATTTACACATAACGAACAGCTGAAAGAGAAACTTACACATAATGAACAGCTGAAAGAGAAATTTACACATAATGAACAGCTGAAAGAGAAATTTACACATAACGAACAGCTGAAAGAGAAATTTACACATAATGAACAGCTGAAAGAGAAATTTACACATAACGAACAGCTGAAAGAGAAATTTACACAAAGCAAACAGCTGAAAGAGAAATTCATACATAACGAACAGCTGAAAGAAACTTTCACATAATGAACAGCTGAAAGAGAAACTTACACAAAGCGAACAGCTGAAAGAGAAACTTACACAAAGCGAACAGCTGAAAGAGAAATTTACACATAATGAACAGCTGAAAGAGAAATTTACACATAATGAACAGCTGAAAGAGAAATTTACACATAACGAACAGCTGAAAGAGAAATTTACACATAATGAACAGCTGAAAGAGAAATTTACACATAACGAACAGCTGAAAGAGAAATTTACACAAAGCAAACAGCTGAAAGAGAAATTCATACATAACGAACAGCTGAAAGAAACTTTCACATAATGAACAGCTGAAAGAGAAACTTACACAAAGCGAACAGCTGAAAGAGAAACTTACACAAAGCGAACAGCTGAAAGAGAAATTTACACATAATGAACAGCTGAAAGAGAAACTTACACAAAGCGAACAGCTGAAAGAGAAACTTACACATAATGAACAGCTGAAAGAGAAACTTACACAAAGCGAACAGCTGAAAGAGAAATTTACACATAACGAACAGCTGAAAGAGAAATTTACACAAAGCAAACAGCTGAAAGAGAAATTCATACATAACGAACAGCTGAAAGAAACTTTCACATAATGAACAGCTGAAAGAGAAACTTACACAAAGCGAACAGCTGAAAGAGAAACTTACACAAAGCGAACAGCTGAAAGAGAAATTTACACATAACGAACAGCTGAAAGAGAAATTTACACAAAGCAAACAGCTGAAAGAGAAATTCATACATAACGAACAGCTGAAAGAAACTTTCACATAATGAACAGCTGAAAGAGAAACTTACACAAAGCGAACAGCTGAAAGAGAAACTTACACAAAGCAAACAGCTGAAAGAGAAACTTACACATAACGAACAGCTGAAAGAGAAACTTACACAAAGCGAACAGCTGAAAGAGAAACTTACACAAAGCGAACAGCTGAAAGAGAAACTTACACATAATGAACAGCTGAAAGAGAAACTTACACAAAGCGAACAGCTGAAAGAGAAATTTACACATAACGAACAGCTGAAAGAGAAATTTACACAAAGCAAACAGCTGAAAGAGAAATTCATACATAACGAACAGCTGAAAGAAACTTTCACATAATGAACAGCTGAAAGAGAAACTTACACAAAGCGAACAGCTGAAAGAGAAACTTACACAAAGCGAACAGCTGAAAGAGAAATTTACACATAACGAACAGCTGAAAGAGAAATTTACACAAAGCAAACAGCTGAAAGAGAAATTCATACATAACGAACAGCTGAAAGAAACTTTCACATAATGAACAGCTGAAAGAGAAACTTACACAAAGCGAACAGCTGAAAGAGAAACTTACACAAAGCAAACAGCTGAAAGAGAAACTTACACATAACGAACAGCTGAAAGAGAAACTTACACAAAGCGAACAGCTGAAAGAGAAACTTACACAAAGCGAACAGCTGAAAGAGAAACTTACACATAATGAACAGCTGAAAGAGAAACTTACACATAACGAACAGCTGAAAGAGAAACTTACACATAATGAACAGCTGAAAGAGAAACTTACACAAAGCGAACAGCTGAAAGAGAAATTTACACATAATGAACAGCTGAAAGAGAAACTTACACAAAGCGAACAGCTGAAAGAGAAACTTACACATAACGAACAGCTGAAAGAGAAAAATCAGCATAATGAACAGCTCAAAGGGACGGCTGTGGCACAGAACTCAATAAAGGGCTTTTTTTTAAGCTCTCAGTGTCATCATCTTTGCTCGCTTTCACAAACTCCCACACCTAATGTCACCTTCTCTCTCTGCAGTCTGCTCATTGCTCAGCCTCATGCTTCCCCATCTACCGCTCCTGTTCCCTCTCCACATTACAATTATCTGACGTTTCCGTCCCTCGCCTCTCGTCTCCCTCTCCTCTTCCTTATCAGCCTATGGCCTGTTTCTAAGTGCTTTTCTCTCTATATTTATGCTGTTGAATAATTGAAGCTGGGACACGGAGGATAATCTCCTTTTTCTCCCTCTCTTTTCATTAACTGTGGGTTTGCTCCTCTCTGGTGCGTTATCTGATCCATCTCGGGTGGCTGGAAAACCCCAGTGCGGGCAGGGCCCACTCATACAGCCAGAGCAGATATTACAAGCGCAGTGAAACCTTATAACTCTAGATTTCATGTGCACCAGCAGCATATAATGCAAGCAGAGGCCTGGTGAGGGCCTACTGCAACAAGTGGGCAACTCTGAGAATTGAATGAGGAAACTTGGGACAGGGGAACGGGGGAGCCGTTTTCATGGATTAAACTTAGTCTTGGAGGAAAATGCCGTGGTGGTGGTGTTCCACCATTAAAACTCTCATTAGGTCTAGGTTCAGTTTTCTTTGCATACCATTCTGCCTTATAACACCCCGTACATTCCCCTCTGCCATGAATGCATTTTAAAAATGTTTTATAACGACCATTTCGTGTACTAACTTTCTATAAGGTAGTCTTTTATCAGTAAACTTTTCAGACGTCTGGTTCCTATCACCACCACTGGGAACAGTTCTGACTCAGTTGGTTTCTCTGAAAAAGAGCCTTTCCCTCCAAACCACACTGAGTGACCCTTTTTTCATCTAAAGTAATCAATTTAGCAGAAATTCTGAAAAATTGCTGTAATTCCACTTTAATAAGGGCAGTCGTGGGCTGGAGGTTAGAGCACCGGCCCTGTAACCGGTTTGATACCCAGAGCCGACAGCACATGACTTGAGGTGTCCTTGGAGCAAGGCACCTAACCCCCAACTACTCCCCGGGTGCTGTGGATAGGGCTGCCCACCACTCCGGGCAAGTGTGCTCACTGCCCCCTAGTATGTGTGTGCTCACTAGTGTGCATGTGGTGCTTCACGGATGGGTTAAATGTGGAGGTGAAATTTCCCCATTATGGGACTAATAAGGGTCATTTAAATCTTAAAAACAACTTGACACGGTTTAGGCAGGTACATGATAGTTTGCACAGTGCTAATTCTTGGGGGTATAAGCTTTTATTACTTGTTAGTAGGTGTCAGAAATACAATAATGGTATTGTGATAAATGATATAGTATGGCATTATGTGCTTTTGAGCACACTGTGGAGATTATCAGTAGTTAAAGAACCACGGACTAATTTCCTGTTTTATTAAAAGAGAGCATAACTGGTCCTGTTTAGCTGGATTTAGTGCAGCAGTGAGAAACACTGAATAAAAGCATTGTGGGACAACTGGCTGTTTTTATCTGTTGCCGCTTATCAAACCAGCCATTGTAATGCTGATTGAGAAAATGTTACATTTTTGACACTACATTAGACTCATAGCTCAAGTGCAATACTAAGCAAACATCTATCTATCTATCTATCTATCTATCTATCTATCTATCTATCTATCTATCTATCTATCTATCTATCTATCTATCTATCTATCTATCTATCTATCTATCCATCTATCTATCTATCTATAACTTGACACAAATTATTTTCATTGTAAAAATGCTGCAAAATTTCATGGATAATACCTGTAAGTGCCTGTAAATAAACCCAACATATACTGTGTTTTAACATTGCTGTTGTTACTTTACATACATAGATTACAAAAACAAATGATCACCTTTATTTTACAGACACTTGTGTTTGTTTAAATTGTTGTAATTGTTATTAATATGGTAAGATATTATATGCACATAACGAATTAAACTAGGGAAACTGATGAATTATAGTAAAAGGCAATTCTAAGAAATTAAATTGAGTGTAATATTACAGAATTGTAACATCATTGAGAAAACATGAATTCACTGTTAAGTAACGCGTTTGTCCGACACCCCTGCTGCTGATGTTTTTACCATTTTTTCATTTTTTTAATGTAGTAAAACCTTCTAGATCCACCACTGCAAAAAACTGCAGCTACAATAAATGAAGTCGGCTATCCGTTATTATAAGAAGATTTAGAAAAGTCAGTTATAATCATTTGTCATACTGAGTGAATACAGTTTTACAGCTGAGTGCTTGGCAGTGTTTAAAGGGGCTACAACTTGATTACAAATATTAAAACCATCTCAATGATCCTAAGATCTGTGACTTGATAATCATTACCCAAAGCTTTGATTTGAGAAAAAAAAAAAGCAAACAAATCCTGAACAATGATCCTGAAACATTAGAGCAGTTTACTTCAAGCTTTTATTTTCTGGCAGAGGTCACACTTTGAATTAGGGATGAATCGATACCAATATGACTCCTTCTTATAGTGAGCTGAAGATCTGACGTGGTGCTATTTGAGATGTTTTTGCTTCACACCTGAAAAAGTCCAGCGGCATCCATCCTTCCACTCTGAGAAGACAGTGCTGTGTGTTTGGAGGTGTAACTTCACTGAGAAAACAAGTGTAAGATTACAAATGAAATAAAGAAGCTGCTGGTGTTCTAAAAATAATGGACTGTCCATCCCAGGGTCCAGTCCTCAATATCATTGACTGTGTTTGGGATTACTTGAATCATGATCTGCAGGAAGTATAACTTGGAAGACTGAACTTTTGAGGTGTGGAAACATCTCCCTGCAGGTTTCTAAGCACTGAATGATCTGATGTATTCAGTTATGCATAAGAACACAGACCCTAATCTCACTGGTGAAGTTCCTGCAGAGCAAATGTTTCTGAGAAGGTGAGTCTCCTTTTCTTCACCCCATAATCTGCTGCTGCTTTCATTACAGCAGTTTTACAATTACAATAAAGGGTAAAACATTTCTAAAGTATGGAAAATGAAGTGCGTTACTGAAATAGTCACGTTCCTCAAATATATGCAGGTCAAAACGAATGTGATGATTATAAACAGACAAATAGACCAGATTGAGACAAACCCCAGCCTCATAATTGCCCCTTGAACCCAAGATGTTCTTAATTCTTAAGTATAAAGGCTAAAACTGAAAACCTCACAGGTATGAGGACTTAAACAGGAAGACTTTATAGAAAGTAAACCATCACCTGATATGATGAATATAATCACTCACTGAATACATACCTTCAGCTTCCTGTCACGTCCTGCTTGTCCTGCCGTCACCTGTCTTTGCTTCTGTCTGTGTTGTCCTTGTTTATCTCCCCTCCTGTTCCCTATCATGTGCTTTTGCTGTTGTTTTGGTCTCTGTCTCCTCCCTCATTCAGCCTCCTTGTCATCTGCCTCATCTGTGTGTAGTCAGTAGCCCCGCCCCCATATTAGGCCCAGGTGTGTCTGGTTTGTTCCCTGTGTATTTGTTCCCTACTAGGCCATTTCTAACTATAAGCAGTTGCTGAGGGCCACCAAGTTACCAGAGGGGGCCTTGAATATTTATTATTTTTTTTTTGCTTTTGTCAAAAATGCAGCTTTTTAATTTTCTTACAATTTAAAAAAAAATGTATTCAGTCTTACAAAAAACATGATTGGGGTAGGTGGGATGAGAGAGGCCCCTCGAGAAAGATGAAGCTTTGGGCTCCCAGATGTTCAGACATGGCTCTGCTCTGGTTGTTTGTCTAGTTTGCTTGGTGTTTGTTTCTCAGGCCCTGTTTTGTGTGTTCACTGCTCTACGTTGGTTTTGCCCCTCAGTCTTGTGTTTTATTTATGTTTTTTCTTGAAGTCTCCTCCTCAACTGGACGGATTTTTCTCACGCTGACAGAATTACTCCGTCTTTGTTTTTCGATGCTATCAGACCTGTCTTCTCATTTTCTGATAACAGTCCAACTGTTTTCTTGTTTCATCACACAAACAGACTCTTGGCTGATGGTCTCTTCAGCATCAGCGTGTCCACCAGGACCTGCCTGACCGGCACATTCAGGAGGGAGATCCTGCTTCGCACCTTCACCCTGAGCAACTGGCGCAGTTTTGGCTGAGAGCAGACACCTTGTGAGAAAACCTCAGTGTTTCTGAGTGTTTTTCTCCAGAGCCTCAGTGTGTTGGCTACACACATGGCAGAGCGAGGCCGGATATCGGGCTGGTCCTGATCCACTTTCTCCCTTCTGGGCAAACAGTCAGGGCACGTTGACCAGCTGCAGTTGAGGGCATTGCAGGTCTTCTGCACCAGAGCACGCAGACCACGCAGACCACAAAAGTGCCCCTTCCTCTCTTTGGTTTCCGGGTGGGATGTAGATACTCTACACTGGTGCTGTCATTATTCTGCTTCTTGTTGGTTTTGCCAACAGCTGTGCTCACTGCAGGGTCAGGCACCTCCTCAGGTCCAGCTGTGGCCCTTGCAAAATCCTCTTTCTGAAGGCTTTCGTTTTTGTTAAGGTCTCTTGCTTTTCTTCAGATCTGTCTCTTTCTCCCGGTGTCTGAGGGGGGGGGTCTTGCTGAAAGGCCTCTTTTTTCAAGGTTGTTCTGTTTTTCCTTCAGTTGTCCCTCCCTTTCCTTGTAGAACAGCCTTTTTGTTACATTTCTCCTGATTTCCTTTTATGTGTCTGTTCATCCAAGAAGGTCTAAGTCTACATCTCCAGGAGGTCTTTCATGCATAGTCCGTATCACCATGAGTGGGTGATTCCCTCTGTGTCCTAGTCGTAGCCACATAATTGGCCAAGAGCTCTGAGGGGTGAGACTGTGCTGTGCGCAGGTCCTCTTCCTTTCCTTTTCTTGTTTTTTGTCCCTTTTTCTGGAGCCGGTTTGGGATCTGCCTGCTCTTCTGGAGACCTGCTCTTTGAATTTTCTTGGATTCGGGTCTTCTCAGTATTACCTGCAGTCTCGGAGTGGACAGCGTCTCTTTTTTCTTTTGGCTTTTCATCTGAAGTCTTGTGCACGAAAGAATCTCTGGCTGCAGCACCCGAGAGGCCAGTTTCTGATCCATCAGGGCTTTTTAGGGCAGAACACACACGATCTACATGAGCAGTATGGCTCGCCTCCATCGCTTGACTGCAATTCTTCCACAAACCTCCAGATCCTGCCTCAGCTGGTCAGCACTGTCCTACAAATTCAGGAGATTAAAGGGTTTAGTGGAATTAGTGGAATAAAACACACTTCTGCACACTTTAATGCACAATTACTGTTTATGTGCTGAATTTAACATGTTAAAACAAATAAACAAAATGTGGGCTGTGCAAAAAATTTGGAACATTTTATATTTTATGGTTACATTTTTTTCCAGTATGTTGTTCTGAGCAAATAAATGAACGTTGCGCATCAAAATGTGCAGAAAAGCCACATATAAGTGTGTCTCTGTAGACAATGTTCACTCATTTTCACTTGAACAGGGGCTCGGACTTTTAAATATGACTGTGAATGAACGTTCAAGCTGATGCTTATGAGATTTTTTCTGATTGGAAAAAAATGCTAATGGCTAATGCTAACACTGCTACATGCTAACAGCAAGTAGTGATGTCAGTATCTTGGCAATAGTCATGACGTGCTGCTGCCTGGCAAGCAAAACCGCTTTAATTCAGTTTTGGGAATCAATTAATTACACACTTATAATCTTAATCAATAAACACACACACATCATCTAAGCTGCTTCTCCTTCTGGGTCGTGGGGGGTGCTGGAGCCTGTCCCAGCGGTCATCGGGCGGTCATCAATAAACACTTAGTTCATAATTATAAAGTCAAATATTTCCTTGCTGATGAAAGACTTAAAGGATTAAAAAGCGCAACAAGGAGTTATACATAAGCAGCATATAATACTACTAATAATTTAAAAAATAATTAAAAAGCATAAGGACCATAAGTTTCATATACTAAACAACAAAAATGTATTAAGAAATCCTATTAAAACAACATTTCTGAGGAAAATGTAAATAGTATTAGATGAAATAGCAATATTTAATCATTTAATGCATTAACAAGTAACAATCTCTACATTATATTTTAAATGTAATTATTATTGTTATAGTATTGTTGTTTTTATGCAGTTCATATTTCATAACATTAAGAAGAAGAATAACAGTATATAGTGATAAACTGGTATGAATGTAACAAGATTTATATTGTTCTAATATATTTTGAGTAAGAATCTAATTTTATATAATAATGTTACATTTTAGAATTTAATCATTTATTGTGTGCATTGTTTATATTATATATTAAAATATCTAATAATAATTGGCATTGTATGATTAAAAAATAACAACAGCAATAATAAAAACACTGTACTTACGTTTCCTCTTCTGGTCTGAGGAGCACAGCCGAAGATCCAGGCAGACATCAGCACCAGATTAGACCCTGTAAATTAGAATTTAAGACCTAACAAAATAGGAAAGAACCCACCTGCTGTAATTTGTACAAGTAAGCTTATGTCTTTACTTACTGATTGACTGATTTCCTATAGTTTGTTTTTCCTACCCGTAGTAAGAGTGGATGCTCAAAGGGCTTAAAAGACTCCAAATTACATGTGATGCTTTTATCAACTTCTGCAGAATCAGCAGTGGTGGATGAAATAAACAAACCATGTACTTGAGTTAAAGTAGAGACACCCAAGGTAAAATATTACTCCAGTAAAAGTAGAAGTTCCTCCCTTTAGACCTCCACTTGAGTAAAAGTACTAAAGTATTTCCCTTCAAATGTACTTAAGTATAAAGTAAAAGTACTAAAAGAGTAATTCTGGCTCTGATATCCTGTTATCATTTTTATAACCAGACTGGCTTCATGAACTCATTTCAGGTGAAAGTCCTCCAGCGTCTCTCTTGGTAAACCAGTCTTTTAATAGAACGTCATTAATTAGTGACGCTGACGTCTATTAAAATGATCAGAAGCACAAAACACTGAAGGTAAACAGTTTCCATCAGGGAGAACCGAGTGGCTCTGAAATCACTTTTTACACACAAGCAAAGTTTCAGTTTCAGATTTATTTACAACTTAGTTCCAAGTTTAAGTTTAATAAGAACTGGCTTTAAACTCAGGATCACAGATGAGCTCCTTTACTATGTTGATCTGTAGGCCTGTGTTCATAAACATAAACCAGCCCAAACTAATTTACTATAAAATGAAATGGTGTTTGTAGAAATTCAGAAAAAAGCCGTGTCAGTCTCGACTGCATATGTGGACATATTTCTATATTGTGCTCTATTTACACAAAGTTAGGTTAGTTCATCATTTATGTTGAACAGACTCTCCCAACATTGGAGGGGTCGGTATGACCAACAGGTCAAAACAAGCTCAGAACAAAGTGACCGCTGGGCCCTGATTGGTGCTCTGGCTTTGCGCTTCTTTAGTTTTGACATGTTACGTTTTTATACACACAGAAACCAAAAGGAACGACAGATTTCTCAGAATGTAGGAGGAAAAAGTCAGATATTAGACTCTGAAGTGTAGTGGAGTGAAAGGAAAAAGTCGTCCAAAATGGAAAAACTTCAGATGCACAAAAAACTACTTAAGTACAGAAACTAATTACATTTACTTTGTTACTGTCCACCACTGAGAATCAGGACCCAGGAAACACAGTGTTGACAACTTCAATGTCGAGATGTGGCTTGACATCTCTTTGGCACTCTCCTCGCTGCCAGTTAACTCTCATAAAAACAACAGCAAGCAGATCTCAAATTAATTTGGCTGGATGGTGAAAGTTACACCTGAGTAGCCTGATCCTGTTCACTTCTACTCCTTCTGCATTTACAACCTATAAATGTGAAAAAGACATGACACACCGTGTTACTCACACTCACAAACGCTGTGATTTTCTCACAAAGTGTCTGCTCTATGCCAAAACAGCCGAAAACGCCGGCTGCTCAGGGTGAAGGTGCAAAGCAGGATCTCCCTCCTGAATGTGCCGGTCAGGCAGCTCCTGGTGGACACACTGATGCTGAAGAGACCAAAGAGAGCCAAGAGTCTGTTTGTGTGACAAAACAAGAAAGCAGGAGGACTTTTATCAGAAAACGGGAAGGTAGGTCTGTTTGCATCCAAAAACGTAATTCTGTCAATGTGAGAAAAATCCGTCCAGTTGAGAAGGAGACTTCAGCTAGAGGACCAGAGTGACCCTCCTGAAGCGATGCACTAGTCAACACAGACAGTGCGCGAGTGTAACGTTCGGAGAGACAAGGAGGCAAGATGTGCATTCAAGTCCATGATTTTACTGAAATTCATAACAAAACAATCCACAATAGTAACAGACAAGAAAAGACGACTGAAGAGCCAGACACAAGACTACGGGACGAGAAGGAAACCAACACAGAGCAGTGAACACACAAAACAGGGCCTGAGAAACAAACACCAAGCAAACAAGAGAAACCAGAGCAGAGCCATGTCTGGACATCTGGGAGCCAAAATCCTCATTGTATTTGGGGGGCCTCCCTCATCCCACCCACCCCAATCATGTTTTTTTTTTTTTTTTTTGTAAGAACAAATTTGTAAGAAGATTTCTGAACTGCATTTTTGACAAAAACTAACAAACAAACACATAAATAAATAAATAAACATTCAACAGAGACAGAGCCCAAAACAACAACAAAAGCACATGATAGGGAACTGGAGGGGAGATAAACAAGGACAACACAGACAGAAGCAAAGACAGGTGACGGCAGGACAAGCAGGACGTGACAGGAAGCTGAAGGTATGTATTCAGTGAGTGATTATATTCATCATATCAGGTGATGGTTTACTTTCTATAAAGTCTTCCTGTTTAAGTCCTCATAACTGTGAGGTTTTCAGTTTTAGCCTTTATACTTAAGAATTAAGAACATCTTGGGTTTAAGGGGCAATTATGAGGCTGGGGTTTGTCTCAATCTGGTCTATTTGTCTGTTTATAATCATCACATTCGTTTTGACCTGCATATATTTGAGGAACGTGACTATTTCAGTAACGCACTTCATTTTCCATACTTTAGAAATGTTTTACCCTTTAATGTAATTGTAAAACTGCTGTAATGAAAGCAGCAGCAGATTATGGGGTGAAGAAAAGGAGACTCACCTTCTCAGAAACATTTGCTCTGCAGGAACTTCACCAGTGAGATTAGGGTCTGTGTTCTTATGCATAACTGAATACATCAGATCATTCAGTGCTTAGAAACCTACAGGGAGATGTTTCCACACCTCAAAAGTTCAGTCTTCCAAGTTATACTTCCTGCAGATCATGATTCAAGTAATCCCAAACACAGTCAATGATATTGAGGACTGGACCCTGGGATGGACAGTCCATTATTTTTAGAACACCAGCAGCTTCTTTATTTCATTTGTAATCTTACACTTGTTTTCTCAGTGAAGTTACACCTCCAAACACACAGCACTGTCTTCTCAGAGTGGAAGGATGGATGCCGCTGGACTTTTTCAGGTGTGAAGCAAAAACATCTCAAATAGCACCACGTCAGATCTTCAGCTCACTATAAGGAGGAGTCATATTGGTATCGATTCATCCCTAATTCAAAGTGTGAGCTTTTTTCTCAAATCAAAGCTTTGGGTAATGATTATCAAGTCACAGATCTTAGGATCATTGAGATGGTTTTAATATTTATAATCAAGTTGTAGCCCCTTTAAACACTGCCAAGTACTCAGCTGTAAAACTGTATTCACTCAGTATGACAAATGATTATAACTGACTTTTCTAAATCTTCTTACAATAACGGATAGCCGACTTCATTTATTGTAGCTGTATTGCGTTCTTTGCTGTGGTGGATCTAGAAGGTTTTACTACAACCCTAATTCCAATGAAGTTGGGACGTTGTGCAAAACATAAATAAAAACAGAGTACGATGATTTGCAAACCCTTTTCAACCTATATTCAATTGAATACACTACAAAGACAAGATATTTAATGTTCAAACGGATAAACTTTATTGTTTTTTTACAAATATTCACTCATTTTGAATTTGATGCCTGCAACACATTCCAAAGAAGTTGGGACAGAGGCGTGTTTACCACTGTGTTACATCACCTTTCCTTTTAAAAACACTCAGTAAGCGTTTGGGAACTGAGAACACAGATTGTTGAAGCTTTGTAGGTGGAATTCTTTCCCATTCTTGCTTGATGTACAACTTCAGTTGTTCAACAGTCCGGGATCTCCGTTGTCGTATTTTGCGCTTCATAATGCACCACACATTTTCAATGGGAGACGGGTCTGGACTGCAGGCAGGCCAGTCTAGTACCCGCACTCATTTACTACGAAGCCACGCTGTTGTAACACGTGCAGAATGTGGCTTGGCATCGTCTTGCTGAAATAAGCAGGACGTCCCTGAAAAAGACGTTGCTTGGATGGCAGCAGATGTTGCTCTAAAACCTGTATGTACCTTTCAGCATTAATGGGGCCTTCACAGACGTGCGAGTTACCCATGCCATGGGCGCTAACCCACCCCCACACCATCAGAGATGCTGGCTTTTGAACTTTGCGCTGATAACAATCCAGACAGTCCTTTTCCTCTTTGGCCCGGAGGACATGACGTCCATGATTTCCAAAAAACAATTTGAAATGTGGACTCGTCAGACCACAGGACACTTTTCCACTTTGTGTCAGTCCATCTCAGATGAGCTCGGGCCCAGAGAAGCCGGCGGTGTTTCTGGGTGGTGTTGATATGTGGCTTTCGCTTTGCATGGCAGAGTTTTAACTTGCACTTGTAGATGGAGCGACGAACTGCGTTCACTGACAGTGGTTTTCTGAAGTGTTCCTGAGCCCGTGTGGGAATATCCGTTACAGAATGATGTGGGGTTTTAATGCAGTGCCGCCTGAGGGATCGAAGGTCACAGGCGTTCAATGTTGGTTCTCTGCTTTGCCGCGTACTTGCAAAGATTTCTCCAGATTCTCTGCATCTTTTGATGATATTATGGACTGTAGATGATGAAATCCCTAAATTCCCTGCAGTTGCACATTGAGAAACATTGTTCTTAAACTGTTGGACTATTTGCTCACGCAGTTGTTTACAAAGTGGTGAACCTTGGCCCACCCTTGCTTGTGAATGACTGAGCCTTTCTGGGATGCTCCCGTTATTCCCAATCATGACACTCACCTGTTTCCAATTAACCTGTTCACCTGTGGAATGTTCCAAACAGGTGTTTTTTGAGCAATCCTCAACTTTCCCAGTCTTTTGTTGCCCCTGTCCCAACTTCTTTGGAAAGTCTTGCAGGCATCAAATTCAAAATGAGTGAATATTTGCAAAAAACAATAAAGTTTATCCGTTTCAACATTAAATATCTTGTCTTTGTAGTGTATTCAGTTGAATATAGGTTGAAAAGGATTTGCAAATCATCGTATTCTGTTTTTATTTATGTTTTACACAACGTCCCAACTTCATTGGAATTGGGGTTGTAAATGTAAAAATATTCTGCAAAAAAATGCTGCTAAAATTCTTTAAAATTACACACAATGAATTTCTTTTACTATAATTCATCAGTTTTCCTAGTTCAACTAGTTTTTGGCACATAGTATTTTAACATAATTCCTATATGAACTGAAATTCTATTTCAGTAAATTAACAAAAGTAGTGTTAAAATACAGTTTATCTGATTTATTTACATGCACAACCATATTTTTCAAAAAACAGGTATGAACCATGAAATTTTACAGCATTTTGATCTATCTGGAAATGCACATTAATTAACATACAATCAAGGATGCATGGTTAGAATCAGCCAAGATAATCTACAAACATGCAATCGGCCATCAGTTTTATGAGGTAAATAACGTGAGGCAGGTAAAAGCACTTGTTTGAGCGCAACTGCTACACCTGCACCAAAATGACTCATTGTGCTAAATGGTCACCTCTTACTGTCAGTGTGGCACTTTCTTTGACTCACGTTATCTGAAGAGAATTCAAAATTCAATTCAAATGCTCTGTTCTAGAAAAAATCTACATTTCCCTACAATGAACCATTTCACATCAAACCACTCTGAATGAGTTTGTTTACATTAAAAGTACCCTTGAGCAGGACACCTAACTCCCAACTGCTCCCCGGGTGCTGTGGATAGGGCTGCCCGCCGCTCCGGGCAAGCATGCTCACTGCCCCCTAGTGTGTGCATTCACTAGTGTGTATGTGGTGTTTCACTGCACGGATGTGGAGGTGAAATTTCATTATTGTGGGACGAATAAGGATCTCTTAGCTTTGGTGCAACACTGAACCCTTTTCATAAAGGTTCTAGTTTATTTATAAAATATATTATAAATATCTCTGGTCGTCTAGCGGCTCGGTTTCGGTGCTCTCACTGGAGCAGCCCGGAAGGTTGCCGGTTCAATCCCCAGAGGCGACAGCAAGACAATGCCAACCCCCAACTGCTCCGGGCAAGCGTGCTCACTGCCCCCTAGTGTGTGTGTGCTCACTAGGGTGTATGTGGTGTTTCACTTCACGGATGGGTTAAATGCGGAGGTGAAATTTCCCCATTGCGGGACTAATAAGGGTCACTTTATATTATTATTATTTATATATATATATATATATATATATATATATATATATATAAAATCATACACACACACAGTACTGTGTGAAAGTTTTAGGCAGCTAAGCAAATTTTTAAACACTTTACCTCAGCAGTGAGTTTATTACCATATACATTAGAATAAAGTCATATTCATAATTCAAATAAATATAAAAACAATAAAAAGTAACAAGAATTTCTTGGGTCCATATTTTTCCATGACACCTTCACAGCCGCCACAGAGACTCGTTAATATCATCAGTTACATCATGAGCTCAATTTACTGAAGCACTGATTGGTCAAACCAGGAGCTGCTTTTTAACTACATATATCGTCTACAGCACCTTCTCCATCAATCTGAAGTAAACTCAAAGACCGCTTTGCATGATTACATGGTGAAACGGTTCTACGGATTGACTGAGAATTTGCTGTAGGTGGTTCTCTGTTCTATACAGCACCAAAAAGAGTTCTTCTATTGTTCTAACCATGACATTATAACAACAGCAGCAGAACCCTTTTTGGTGCTACCTAGAACCCTTTTCAAACGATGCTATACAGAACCATCTACAGCACATTCTCCAATCTGAACAACCCTTTCAACATGCAAAGAACCACGTGATCATGCGATGGGTCATGTGAGTGTTCACGTTCTTCACTAAAGAACTCCTGAAACATCTTTTTTAAGAGTGTAATAGTAAATGTGTCTGCTAGTCAACTGCAGTGCTCAAACTCCGATATTATAAACCAACACAGCACAGAAAACGCAAAAATAACACAAACATAGATGTTAAATTCAAGTTTTAATATTCTCAACTGTCCAATAAATTAACATTTACATAATTAATACATTAATCAAATGACAAGTATTATTTATCTATATCATACATCAATTTGACCTTGGACAAACTTCACATATATACAGAGAGCTTGTGAGAAATTCTGATCAGTACAGCAGGATTTCACCTGATTGGCCGGTTTTCTCTTTACAGGGTGTACATTACAGCTCAGTGACGTGTAGTGAAGTTGGCAAAATGTAAGGAAATGTACAGGTTTTACAGCAGGATTTAACGAAAAATAACGGTCAGAGAAAAGCAAACGTACAGTCCTGACCACAGCATGGCCCGCTCAAACAGCTACCATTAAAAACCCCTTCAGTTCACTCACAGTCCATGTACATCCATTTCATACTACTGTCAGTCAACAGTGCCTGTAAACATGTATCATCATAAATAAAGAATAAAGAAAAAATCCAGCACTGAGGTGGCACAGAAACCGCAACGTACCTGATGCATCAAGTAAACTAAAAAACAAAACAAATAAGCGAAGACTAATTTGTTCCGGAGCTGCTGATAAAAACCTTAAAATTCCATAAATACAGAAATGGAACCTCAAGGCAGCAAAACTGACAGCCCACTCACTCAGCCTGGCCAGATAAACCAGAACACAGACAGAACTAAAGGCACTCCAGAACAGCTCCCTTTTCCAAATCTCTCAGAAATCCGGACCGAAATGGGAACAAAATGGGCAGAAACGAAAAGTCGTACCACTTCACATTCAGAAGTGCTAGAATACAATAAACATGGAAAGTGAGTCCAGTGAGAACCGCATGGACAGTACAGTGTACGCAGCAAACTCCAGCTCATTAAAGCAGCATTGATGGAAACGATAAACCACTGAACTCTTACTTTCTCTCCCTTCCCTTTCTCCTTATCTCTCTCTCCCTCTCGCCACCTTCTCCTTATCTCTCTCCTTCTCTTCCACCCGCTCTGCCTCTCGCGTATGCAGGTCTTTGAGGTTCAGCGCTGAGGAAATGGTCAATGCAGTCGATACTATTTTTATCAGCAGATCTATGATGTGCAGCAGCATCTATTTCCAGTCTTTCTGCTCGCCTCCCTCTCTGCCTCCTCTTTCCTCTCAGTTGCCTTTCTTTCTCTGTGACTGACTGGAGAGTTACAGCATGAAAGGATCAGAGCGTGAGAACTACAACTCCCAGCACACGATGGACCCCCCCAATGTGTCCCCCTTCACTGTTATTCATGATCATGTGAAAGAGAATCGGATCCAGCTCTGTTCTACTGCGGTTACAATGACAGCGTTGTGTCTACCTCACAACTGCTCATCGGCTCGTCCAGCCGCATTAGCCTTATAGCTGCCCCTTTGTTACTGACCAAAAAACAGCTATCATCAGAGGAAAGAACAAAGGCCTTTCAATAATAATAAATATAATTATTATTATTATTATTAGTAGGTGTAGTAGTAGTAGCAGTCGTCTTTTCCCTACAGGGAGAACAACAAATAAAATAAACAACAACAACAACAATAATAAAAATACTACTTATAATAGCAACAATAATAATAACTTTCAAAATTGCTTTGTACTTATTAGTAGTAGTAGTCTTTTTTTCTTTCCTCTGTGGTTGAGTAAAAAAACAAGACATCTACTTCCAGGGTGAATAATAATAATAATAATAATAATAAGCTATTAATAATAGTATGAATAGCAGATACAAAATTAACTTCACATTATTAATACCATTATTATTTAACTGATGTTTGCCTCCAGAAATATAAATCTGCTTTTGCTCGACAAGAAAAAACTAAAAAAAGCCCATAGTGTTAAATATTGTATTATTGTTATTATTATTATCATTACTAGTACTAGTAGTAGTAGTAATAGTAATAGTAGTACTAGCCGTTTCCTTCCCTCCACTGTAGTGTAAAAATTAACTTCTATCTTTCGGCCACAGCAGCCAGAGCCTGAGCTCCTTCCTGGGCAGCTTCTCACGCTCTCCTCCTCCCTCATGCTCTCCTCCTCCCTCACACTGAGATTTGCTTATTACATCTCAGTCAGCGACTGCAGGAGAAAAACAGAGTTGCTCTAAAGAACAAACAGACCAGAGAGCAGCACAGTACATCATCTACCGTCTGCTAATCGTTCTAATAATACTGACCATTGCGAAACTGATAAGACTGCAATAATAATGAGTTCTGTATGTAACCAGAAAGGATGGTGTGAACATCCTGACCAATCACAGGCCCTTATATGAGCTTCTGTGACTGTTTTTATGACTCATGGCATTAAAGTGATTCAACAAATGTAAATGTAATAATAATGCAGGCTAATTATTACCTACACCTCAGCAAAGGTTCACCCATGTGTTTTTAATATATTGGAGGGCGATATTGCAACCGCAATATGATCACAATATGGCACTTTCTCCATATTGTGCTGCACAACCAGAGAGACTTGATTGAAAGGCTGCAGGTAAGACCTTGGCTCTCCAGGTTCTGAGGTTATAAGGCTGGGGTGTCAGACCCCAGTCCTGAAGGACCACACTGCAGAGTGTGTGTGTGTGTGTGTGTGTGTGTGTGTGTGTAAGATGACGTTTTATTTATACACCTGTGCTACAATTCAATTCCTCACCTTTTTGAAGGAATAGTTTTCAGTTTTCCACTTATCCTAGATGAAGCCCATCAGCCAACAAATACCTGCTTCTTTAGAGCTGGAGCTGCAAGGCTCACACTAGATCTCAATAGTCACCCAAATAGATCCCCAAAACTTCTCTCAACCCAGTCAAACCACATCCAGGTCTTCATTTAGGTTGTGCAGATTTGTCATTGTGGTTTAAATATCTAAAGCTAACAGCTCAGCACATTAAGAGTAGACAGTCATAATGTACTGAGTTGTCTGGAGCAGTTTTAGACGAAACTCCGACACATTTTGCCTGAGCATAAACATGCATTTTATGGACTGTGTGCATGAAAAACTCCACCTCTTCCACATGCATTTGAAAGATGGCCGTGCAAAATGGGAGAGGATCATGCAAAAAGTGGGTGGAAGTGCAGCTGATTACATATTTGCTCAATTCACCAAAGTCTGAGCAACTCGAGGCAGCTGGTTTTATGTCAGATTTTATGATGATATTATCATTACTATGATAAACCACATCACTCTACGCTTCTGTGATTTTGTGGACTAAAAGAGGTTGTGGACTAAAATGCTGTTTCATTATAAAGAGGGCATAATTAGTCCTTTTTAACTGAATGTAGTGCAGTGCCATGAACAAATCTCATTGCATTAATAGTTTTATACAGCATTTTTAAAAATGTGACAGTACTGGTATTTTGTCTGTTCCAACATATTAAACCTGAGAAAAACTAAATATTATGACATCTCCTGTTTTGTGAAAATGTCTTCAAGTACTGTGATATTTGATTTTTTTTGCCCCTACTTATGTGAGAAGATGCAGAGGAAACTATGGTGTGATACGGCCACAATACGCACACAGGTGTTTCACAATATCACAGCGTCTAGTGGGAAGGCAGGTGAGCTGCAGTCTTTTAACTAAATGTTTTAACTCAGACACACTGTGGACACAATGTGGACACACATTATGGCACATTTTGCACTGCGCCTGTACATCTGGGCCTGTATGACTTACTGTGAACTATTAAAATGACCAAAACGTTGTATACTCCTGTCGTTTGTTAGCAACAGTAGCCTTGCAGCTTCATTTCTAAGCTGAAGGAGCAATATTTGAACAATGAATATGTATTGGCTGATCGACTGATTCGAGGCAAGTGAAAATTATGCAAATTTCAAATATTTTGCCAAAATATTCCTTAAACTACATACCTTACAGATTAACTTCATTGCAGTTACCAAATCATTAATAGTTAATGAATAACAGGTCTTAATGTTAATAATTAAGTAATAATAAGCCTGCAGTTTTTCAATCCAAGACGAAGGCCTTTATGAGTTGGATTCTGCACGTTAGAAGAGGCAAAACACTCATCTTTGCAGGAAGCTCCAGGATCTGAGTTTGACACCCCTGTTTTAAGGTGCGTTCTCATGTCAATTCTCACAAGCTAACACTCCTGTGGTGCTGCTTAACGAAACTTTCCCTGTCCCTCTGCTGCCGGTCAGTCCCGGTCGCCCCCCTTTCTGCTTCCTTTTCCTGCACGGCTGCATTTGTTCCTTCTTTCTCCACCCCTTTCTCCCCAGCCCTGACAGCTCTCTCGCTCTCTGTGTCTCTCTCTTCCCCGATTAGACTCCCAACGTCGCTCAGGTCGCCCAGATGCTCCACTGAGTCACATTTCTCCAGGTCCGAGGCAATGGTCTGCAGGCTGATGACTGACATGGAGTCTGACCCCGCCCTCTCGGCCCTTTCCCTCTGACCCCACCCCTGTTCCCTGTGCTTCTCCACCCACTGCCTCGTTTTCTCCTGATCCGCCCAGTCGTTATCCATCAGACTCGACCCCAGCCCCCCATAAGCCCTGGCCTGAATGACACCCTCTGACTCCGCCCCTACAGGAGAGCTCCGCCCCCCGCGAGCCCTGTTGCGCTTCCTGGCTGCTCGGATGCGGCCCCTCTGAGCATGGATCTGCTCGCTGATCTGCTCCAGGTTGCGCAGGGCAACGGAGTAACGGGTCTTCACCTTCGCCACGCGCTCCTCCAGCTGGACCACTTTGGACTTGTGCTCCTGCAAATTAATTACAGCTAAATGAGAAACGAACCCTGCAGAAAAAAAAAACTGACGCATAGTTGTTTTCAACAGAGCAAAATTAATGGATAAATGAAGTCTCATCATATTCATCTGAATATAGAGTGCTATGCAAAGGTCAGAGGCCATCCTTCATTTACTTATTGTTAAAATTATGTAGATCAGGAGAGATTTGTGAGGAGATTAGATACAAGATAATCCACTTGCATAATGAAGGAGAAAGTGGGAAAACAAAACTATAAAACTGGAGTTCAACAATTGCCTAAAAGCTACAGTGAAAATATGACTCCCAACAGGGCAAGACCCAGCAGATCACGAAGACTGTCCCCATCTTATAAAAAGCACTTAAAACTTTCACCTTTGATAGAGAAGAGAAAATCAAATTCATATAAGAAGCAAAAAATGCACACAATTTTTAAGAGTGAAATTTGAAAAAACGTCCCTGCAGATTCTTTTGAAAAGTCTACCAAAGGACTGGAAGCTGTAATAAAGGTAAAGAGACACTCTTAATACACACTAAAAGCTGTTGAGGCTTTAGTGTAATTTACTGTTAAATACATTTCCCAGACAAAGAATTATTCACCTTGCAGTCATTGCAGTCAATGTCTTGTTTGATGCGGGGAAAATGGGTTGCAAAGCAGATGCTACTGATTGGCAAAAAAGAGTGATTGCATTTGGGTGGCCAAAGGCCATAGTGTAAAGGAATTAGCTGCATTTGCAGGTGTATTGGAGCGTACGGTCATACGGGTTAACAAGCAGTAGCAAAAATCCCAATCTACAGGACATTCTCATCAGAACTGTGGCAAAATACGAAACTGTTGGACAGGGACTGCTGGCTTGTGAATAAAAATCGCTTCCCTGCGGAGTGTTCTTTCAGAAATTGGTTGTAAAGGGCCTGCATTGACTTCTAGAACCAATTCTTGCCTGGAAGTGAAGCAAAAAAGCTTTTTCTCAGGGACCACAAGTCTTCATCTGCCAGTCTACTTCAATGTAAAACTAATAATAAACACTTTATCAAACCACCTAAGTTCCAGATTTTGAAAACTCTCTGGTCTCTGAGGACAGAGTTCATAAAAGTTTATATTAAGAATGCTGGCAGGAGCTATAAATCGTTGCATCTCTCTAAAGCAGCAGGAGCTCAAGTATTATTACCTCAAGAATGTGGTTGAACTGGGCCTTGAGCTCAAAGTATGGTTTGGATTTCAGGATGACCCTCTTGAGGGCTTTTTGCAGAGTCTGCACTCGAGCTTCAGCCTCCTGGCACAGCTGAGTGACCCGCTGGTGCTCTCTCTCGCTCCTCAGACGTTCCTCCTCCGCCTCGTTCACCTGCCAGGGAACCGTATCAGCCAATCAGCTGCCAACATATCTCAGAGCAAGTCCACGGCCGGTTGCGATGTTCATAAAACAACTGACAGCCAAATGCATTATTCATGTATGTTTGCTGAGGGCTAATACAGTGATGCTTTAGATAAGAACAAAAAAATGGGCATAAAAATAATATACATCCTGTGTGTCCTGAAGTTTAAGATACGGAAAGTGATACTCTTACATGGTAGGACTTTTACACAGCACAGCTACAATCAAGACTCCAATGGAATCCAGATGAAGACATGTAACCTTGATCATTAAGTGCAGGTACGCATTAATCACCGTCATTGATTGGCCCTAGAGAGCAAGTGTTTAAGCAGCAGGGAGGTCATTAGTATCCAAGCAAAACTGTTAATGAGATAAGAGCCTTTATCTCTAACAGGCTGTGCATATGACCTGCATTCTCAGTAGAAGAATTCCATGTGTTTACTGTCTAATTAGCCTTTGCCAATATGTGATGTTTAGCTTTACATGGTGACGTGACTGTGTGTAGGTATAAGGGTGTTGGGGACAGCAGGGCAACCTACTGCATGGTGGAACATAACATGGACTTCTTTTAGTGTATGTACATACTGTCATCTGTGAATTTTCACAGTACGCTGACATTTTTATATGATGCCTTGACATTTTCCCAATATATGATATGCATCAGGAAAACAGAACTGAGGAAATAGAATGCATTGTTCCATATACACAAAAATACTATAATAATAGTAATAATCATCATCATCATAATTCTACAACTACAGCATTTTTATTTAATGTTTTACAAACGCACTCACTTTGCAGTAATACGTGTAGTCAGTGTTCAAATCTTGACGATATCCATGATGATCATAATAACTGTAAAATATTATCCTTAATATTGTCCACCCCTATTCCAATTACTGAGCTGTGTGTATAAGTCACAGATTTTAAACTGATTTTATTTTTATCTTCCACTTGGTTGCCATAATATATCACAATTTTGAAGCAGACAAACAACTCACAGGTGACTTAGTCAGGCTAAGGTACAGCCTCCACATGGCAGGGTTACTTTTAACACTAAAATGATGCAAGACTGGCCAGGAAAGCACTAAAACTGTGGAGATGAGGCAAGGCAAGGCTTGTTTACTTTAATTTTTTTTTTAAAACAACTCTGTATTTTCTCATTTGTAAAGCGCTTTGAATGACAGCAGTGTATGAAAGGTGCTATATAAATAAACTTGCCTATTGCCAAAGTAAACAAGAAGTCTGTATTACCCCATATAAATTATAAAAGTTACTTTTGTGGCTGATGTTAATGAAAAACATGTATTACCTCATGAAAATACAACAATTATTGTTTGTTTATCATGCCAATATTAGCTGTTCCACTTGGTCAAAAAGTAAACCTGCCAGTGTTTGAGAGTCTCTTTTATCTGAATCGTATTTACAGTTGTACACAAAGGTTTGAACGCCTCCAGTGAAATGAGAAGTTCTGTTGATCTGAAAATAGGTTACCACATTCTCTACAGAGAACACGCTTAATTATGCCATTTTGTTTAGCCATTTTCTGCAAAAAATGTATTTTTACTGAAATATTTTTCATTATATTTTAAATGCATATATAAAAATGTTGATCTACAGGCTTGTGCTTCAAAGCTTGAAAGGTTGTATGTAAACTAATGTAAATAATCCTGGTTGTTGCTTTGTACAAATGAAAAAATATATAAAAAAAGAAAAAGAAAAAGAATTGCATTCTTCTTGGAAATAAAGTAATTAAAGGAGTTTTCAGACAAATCAACAGCCAACTGTTGCAGGCTAATTAGGCAGACAAATGATATCACAAATCCAATACATTCAAACTGCGTAGCTTAATTTCCATATACAGACAGTATGGACTGGGCACTGAACACTATGCTTTGAATCCTTAGCAATGTGTACATATCACACTTTTATTTTTAAAAAAAGTGAGTAATGTTTGGTTTTCCATTTTAATTTTTGATATGGGCCTTTTAAAGTTTCACATTATACAAAATATTTAAATTAAGCTACATATTCCAAACAAAAAGATGAAAAATGTGTTATCTGTAAAATTTTATTACTGTGTAAGCCAAGTGGATGTATATTATGTCAAAGAAAAGCACAAGAAAAATCAAGCATACGAGTAGGTACAGATCATGTCTTATGGTTGGTGCCAGAAATGAATGAATGTTTTGACTATTGTCATTCATAATCTAAAATTTTTACTTACTACTTGCGTACAAATACAGATATTTGAATGGCATGAATGGCTCCTTCACTGTACCTTGGCTGTTGCGTGGTTGAGCATCTCCTGCCAGGTAGGGTCCAGTGTGTTCCTGTCGGCCAGAAGGCCCTGCTCAGCCACATACACCATTTCCCTGGCAGCTGTATGCATGGAGACGGCCCTCTCGTAGCGCAGGGCAGCTTTCTGAGTCTCCTGCTGGGCCTGCAGGTAAAGCAATCAATCACACCTCAACTGGAGATACAGCCATCAATCATTCTGCTCTTAAACATAGGCACATCTGTCAGGAGAGTCTGAGAGGCTGACCTTTCACGGAGAAATAAACCATACGAGGACAATATGAATGCATAAAGGGCCCAGAGAATAAAAGCATGACGGAATAAAAGGAAATAATAATTCCTGCTATGCACGACTGGGAGAAACCTTTGAATCCCACACATCACACGCAGGGACATAAGCAGTCACGCAACAATACCAGGCCATGTATTTAACCAATCAAAGAGCGGGAGACCAGAGCTGACACCCAATTACGCAGCATGCAAGGACATAACCAAAAACCATTTAGTTAACAGAAAAGGCTAACTTGTCAACAGGGAACTGCTGTGCTTGAATAAAGAGGGTCCAAACAATCGATAAACACAGGGAACTTAAAATAGCAGCCCATATTTCAGTGGATAAGTAATGGAGAGCATGTCATTGCCACCCAGGATGATGTCTAACTTTGTTTTGGACAAGGCCCTGGCTGATGAAGACAGATGCAGACTCATGGGCTGGAAAAAATACACAAGTGCCAGGGACGGCACCCAAAAAGGACCACCATGGATGCACAAGGTTGCTCGGAGTTTAAGGTCACGCCGAAAAGATTGATAGCAGCTCCTGTTAGGCTGTAGGCATAATTTTTGTGAAGATATGGCTCCGCGGTCTCAAACGGAAAGAGTAAGCCCTAAACTATTATGCGGGCTGAATATCAATAGAATAAAGCTGAGGTATACAACACTGCAAAATTTGAAAGAACACAAATAAAAAGGCCATAAAATGGATTGAATTACAGACAAAATCATAGATTCATGACACTGTTTTAAGTTATGCAATTAGCCCTGACCGATATATTGGTTTGCCGTTTATATCGGCCATTAAACAGCAGTTAGTTCAAAGCGCACAAGCTGATTGGTTGATAAGTGTTCTAACTGTGCTGTTATTTCACCATAACATCACAGCTTTTTCACAAACACTACCACTCCGCTTAGCAACGAGTTTGACGAGTTTGTACTTCTTACTTTGAGCACAAACAGAAAACGGACACTTTTAAGATCACATTTGACCGACCGCCGATTTGGTCTGACTCTGAAGATGAAACTACACCAGATTCTCAAACTGTGGTCACCACTGAGCAGCTTTTCAGTCGGCAGCTGTGACAGAAGTGCTGTACAGCTGTGGCTCACCTTTTAAAGCAACAGCCCTGGTGCTACACAAACCATTTAGATGAGTAACAGAACAGAGGCTCAGAAGAGTTAAAGAGCTAAATCTACAGCTAACACTGGATGATAAAGGAGCCTGGTCATCTTCTACGGGTGGTTTTTTTTCCTCTTCAGTGGATGATGTACCATTGTGCCACATTTGATTATCAGAGAACTATATTTCAACTGCTTCTGAACCCAGCATTAGCCTAATACGTTTACTGATACAGGCCATGCTCTCTCTCTCTCTCTCTCTCTCTCTCTCTCTGCCTTGGTAATGTGTCCATGTTAAGATAATCATGTTTCAGAGCAGCAAAAAAAACAACACAGTCGCAAATATAAGCAAAGTTTCCACGTTCTGATAATTGTCCATCTGTTTGTCGTTCTGTGATAAAACGCAGCAAGTACCCACACAGTGATTTCAGCATTCCAGTACAGGCATCTTGAACATTTAACCGAGCAGTTGGGTATCAGTGCAGAGCCCTAATCTGTACACATATAAAATGTCCATAAAAATTAGTTTGTATGAACAAAATTCTGGATTCAAAGTGGCTGCTACACCTAAGGTTTTCTCTGGCAAATGCACCAAAGATCAGCAACGGTTCCAGCCTCACCATTACTGGGACTCGAACCCATGATCTCCCAAAGATAAACCCTGGACAGCTGTACCACTGGGTCACCCAAAATAAAATCACTTCTTAAAATCAGAACAGCTTAAAGGGCTCCCGAGTGGCGCAACCGTCTAAGCGTTGGCCTTATCATCAGATCGTGAGTTCGATCCCTGGTGATGCTACAGCCGTCCGTAGCCGGGAGTCCAAGACAGCACAATTGGCCTCGCTCTCTCTGGGTGGGTCGGATGGCCCCCCTTCTCCCCCCATCACTTAACGCGATACTAGTCAGCGCAGGCGTCTGTTAGCTCACGTAACAGATCTGGCGGTTGGCGCTTTCCTCCGAGTTTGAGAAGAAGCGGTGGCTGGTTTCACAGGTCTCAGAGAAAACCTGTGTTAGCCTTCACCCTCATAGCAGTGATAGCAGCTTGTGACTGGGGGAGTCCTAACTAACGAATTGGAAACTACTAAATTGGGGAGAAAACGGGGTAAAAATAAAACTAAAATAAATAAATAAATAAGCAGAACAGCTATTGTGTTTGCGTTGGCCACAAAAATTTAAGATTTAAATTAAGATTATAAACAGTTTGAGGCAAGTGTTTAATGACTCAGACCTGCAGTTTGCACAACGCTAATTGACAGGTTATGAGCTTCAGTTTCTTGTTTGCTATGTTAGCTTCAGCACAAAACTAAAGCAAGCAAACTTCAGACAGACTACACCTGGTGAATACAAAGAGAAACTACGTTACAGCGAGTTTGTGTTGCTGACATAAGCAAAACAGTCTCGCAAGCAGCTTTTAGCCTATCGTCAGAGCGTCTGGTGTGTTTTGTTGCTTAACACAGCCAAGGACTGACTACTATTTGACTGACATGAAAAATAATCCCATAATAAACCACAGAGCAAAGTTTTAGCATGATGTGCAGAGGTATTTTTCAAGACACGCCTGCAACAAAAACAAGCCAGAGGGAAACAAATACGTTGACAAATTCTTGAGGATATCACGCTTAAAAGCTACTAAATGCTCCAAAGCAAACTGCTGAATAATTTTTAAGGTGTTTTACTGTAAACTCTACAAACTACTGAGACTACGTATCGTATCTGAGGCTGAGACTATGCACGAGTCATTTTATATTTGATTTTTTTTGTGGATCTGAACCACAGAGCAGGTTTATTGTGAGGAAAAAAAAAAAACAATACAAACTATGTAAGTTTATTAGGCCCAAGTAATCGTGGTCTATGTTCTGAGTAGAAACCACTCAGTCAGTCTCCCATTTAGAGTTCTTCAAGCGAAGGGCTCACCAGGTCAAACTTACAATCCAATTCTGTTTCAATTGTTTTCTATTACACTCTATGGCCTCTGCTGAGAGTTTTCCACCAGTCCAATTATATGTCCGAGATTGGTTCTTAACAATGCTAATGAAAATTGATCTGCAAATCATATCATGTATTTCCAGGGGTTAATCGTGTTAAGGGACACACAGGCTGCAATGCCCCAAAATGGTCATTAAGCCATGGATCTTTTCTGGGTCATTTTCACCGTACTCTCCCAATTGAGATGATTATTATCATTCATGAGAGGCGCGGAGATATACACAATCTGAATACTTATTTCAGCATCAAGGACAAAACATTGTATAACTCAGGAAGGACACACGCTCCCGTTCTTCCCGTTTTACATACCTCTTTAGCCAGTCTACGGGCTTCGTAGTATGGTCTGGCTTTCTCTATGCAGGCACCCAGTTGTGAGCCCTGAGCGTTGAGTTTGCGTGCCGAGTCTGTGAGGATTCTCCGGTAGCTGGATCGCGCCTCCTAAAAAGAGAATCATAAATGCACCAACATATAGATGGTATAGTGTTGTGGGTAACACCTTTGCCTTCTATGCTGTAGACTGGGGTTCAATCCCCCGCCTGGGCAGGCACTCTACTCTATACCAAGACTCCGAACACAACCTTCACCTACCTGTGTCAAATGTAAAATTGTAAGTTGCTCAATGTAAATGTAAAGTAGCAGACAATAAACGGAGTGAATTCAAATGTGAAGCATACAGTTTTCTTTTTTTATAAATTTTACAGCAAGGCCAATAAAAGTTCTCCGACTAACATGGAAAAGGGCCTAAATCCTACACTCTACCTTGTATTGTACTTCAGCCCACTGCGCTTCAATCATACCATTTGCATGGGTTTATGTCCCATCAACCAGGGCTGAACTAAAAATATCTGATTGTGATTTTTCCAACAAATATTGCAACTGCAATTCATTTTTTTTATGTAAATAATGATTTTGACCTGATTTATTTTTGGCCAGGAAGACCAGAATATCCACCTTTTCTGGCTTGACTCCTGAATGTTGTGGTTGTGATGTTACAACACATGGAGGTTTGGTTACAAGCTCTTATTAGGTTCTGTTTTCATTAATGCACACACTTAAAAATGATGGTTCTTCAAGGGTTCTTTAGTCAAGACAATGGTTCTACATAGAACCATAAACACTCCCCTCAGTTGCATGCTTAAAAATTCTTCAGACTGATGGAGAATGTGTTGTATATGGGCACCTTTTTGAAAAGGGTTCTATATAGCACCAAAATGTTCTTCTATTGTAACAAGTCTGCCATCATAACAATAGAAGAGACCTTTTTGGTTCTATCTAGAACCCTATACAACACATTCTCTTTCAGTCTTAAGAACCATTTCGCCATGCAAAGAGCTTTTTAAATCATGCAAATGGGTCATGCAGTATTCTTGGTTCTATCTTTTTAAAGGAACTTTTTAAAGACTGCAGCCTATCATTTAAAAAATAGCAGCTCTTGTGATTGAAAAGTTGCAATTTCAATATAAAAACAATGAATCTTTCAGCCTCATCATTAACAGTCCTACTTCGTCTGACCACTCTCCAACCGCTTTGCAACCCTTAGAATTAAACAGGCTGTTTTGGTTACTGTGCCTTTAAGACTGGTATATATGTTCATCTTTCTGATCTGATTGGCTGCCTCTGTATGCTGCCTCAACCAAAAAGCAGACTGGACTGGACCAAGCCTTATAAATAAAGCATGAATGAGCACGGCAAAACCGCCGAGGCTGATCAGGCATGTGCATGGAACTTCTTTTGTTTTTGTTACATCACAAAAGCACTGAATTTGAATCGGGCTGTTTTTGCCGCATGGGCTCTATATATGTAACCATGCTGTATGGACTGGGGAGTGAAAGATGTGCTTTGAAGCTCTGAGAATGTTTACATACTACTTCAAACTTTTTAATTTAAAAAGCGAGAAAGTCTGCCATGATATGGGCCCTTTAAAAGAGCAGTCCTCTGTGTTACAGGATCCGTCTTGCTTTCTTTACGTAAATTTTATTCAAAAATCATTCAATTCAAAAGATCTTCAAATGGGAAGATTTAAATATGTATCCACAAAGATTACAACTGTCCAGGTAGTGGTCTTTTCTGAGGTTATTTATGGATATGAAAGCCAGACATTAAACAGGTGGAAAAATGTTGATGCCTTTAAACACTGTTGAGATTCAAAGACTTCTGAGAGAACCTTGGACGGCAAAACAAAAAACGTCTGCTTGTCTATATCAAGCCTCACCTTTCGGGTAAAGCTCAGATAATCAAACTAAAGCCCTTATTCTGAATATATTCTGAGAAGAACCCATTCATTGTAAAAGATGATTATGCGTGAAATGGTTGAAGTTAAAGAAGGAAGAGGTGACGATCAATCAGTCAAGACAATCAGAAGAATCAAGAACAAGCCATTAAGAAGCCTGAAGATGTTCTGTAGAAATGCAATCCATATGTTGGAAATAACCTGAAGGCACTCGTTATTATTATCAATAATAATAATGCAACACAGACTTGTTCAGGACTGATCGGTTCCAGGTAAGGTGGGGTTGGCATCGGCATCATCATCACCACCACAGGTATCACAGGCTCTTCCAGCTCTCCCTGTCTGAACTATTCTCTGATCAGAAAAACAAATCAGCAATCTGCCCACAAAATAGAGGATCCATGAAAACAGGGCTAAATGGGTGTTCTACAATAAATCCCTTTTCTTCTCTACCCAAAAGCAGCGAGGACAAAACCTCCACGTGCTTGTGTCTGTTTGCTCTTAAAATCAAGCCAACTGGACTCACATCCAGCTGCAGCTCCAGTCTGTTTATCTCATCACTGGCCTGGTTCAGATGTTCCAGCTCTTCCTATAATGAGGAGAGAAGAGAGACAACATATTACAACAAAAGGGACATATAATAAACGGAGAAAAAACAAACACTCTATTTGAAATGGTTGTTGATGTTCCCCGTTTTTATTCAGTGATGCAATTCAAGCTAATGGTCCAGATTAACTAGATAAACAAAAGCTGCCTGTCCTGCGCGGCAGCGTCCAGCAGATTTGACTCCAGTTAAATGGAAAAAAACAAACATGCCTACCTGGATTCTGGGATCTAGCTCTTCTTCTTCGTACTGCTCGTCCTCCTCGTCGTCTTCAGCCCCATCCTTGTCCATGCTCCCGGTCTCGTTAGCTCCAGTCTCGGGCTGGCCGGTGCGCCGGTCTCCGCGGCGCTCCTTCAGCGCCCCGCCCGCCTCCTGAGCCTCTGCGGGCGAACCTTGCTCCCTCCAGCCCGCGGCCTCGGGGGCTCCAGAACCGGGAGGATTCTCACGCTGCCTCCCCGGTTCCATACGTGGCCTTGATGGGCAGAGATTTGCGGCAGGGTGGACAAAAATTTGCCGCTGCTGCGTTAATATTTTTAAACGCTTTTCGGGTTAAAATGTGAGACATTTACGTTCATGTTTGGACCCTAACGGAGTGTAACGCTACCGTTAGCTTTTAGCAAGCTTGCAATTCAGTGTGCTGACACTAGCAAGGCTAGTAGCCTAGCTTGCGTGCTAGCTTGCGTTAGTTTACAGCACATATAACGTTAGTGGCACTCTTTAACACATGTATCTTCCTAAAGTGTATCGTTCACACGTATAGGAATGGCGGTCAACCCTAAATACTCCCAATAGTGTAAAGAAATGTGAGCTACCTTGCTCTCTGCGTGTTAAGGTCCCTCTCATCCCCTGCCTTCCCTTCCCCTCTCCGGCTTGTTTTGGAGTGTGGCGAGGATCTTGCCCCCCCCCCATTCGTTCATTCACACACACAAAATGTACAACTAATCTCATCAAAATGCAATTACATGTCATGTTTACTTCTTTCTGGACTAGTGGGTTTAACATTCAACAACAGAATCAATACATAGACAGAAAAAGGACTACACAACAAGTCCCAGTGGTTCAGCATTAGTTTACTTCCCTCTTGATCCCACTTTTCAAAAGCACACATTTTATAACAGCCGTGCAATTTAAGCAAACAGTCCATTTATACTCTCCCGGAGAAAATGAAAAATGTCTCAGATGCATGTGGACTGCTTTTTTTTTTTTTACAGCTTCCATAAAGCTGTGCGTCTGGGCATTTACGTCCAGTCCATTGTGGCATCGGTTTTGCTGTCCGAGTCGTTGGCCCCATTTACACCTGGCATTAACACATCCTTGGGTGATCCTATCGTAAGTGGACAAGGCAAGTGCTGGAATGACGCACTGTGATCTGATCACTGAAAGCACCTTTGGAAGTGGGAACACATACAAACGTTTGAAGTGAAGCTGCTAAAGCATCCTGGTGCGTCCTGGACAGCAACAAGGGACCACCCAATCAGCAGTGACTGCGTAGCTTCTTTACTCATCGCCTCTCAAGTTGGTTTAGCAATCCAAGCAAACCAAATGTTGGCAACAACTTGTACACGAACAAGGACTCACAACACGTTCGATAAACTCAGCGAGAGACGGTAGTAAAATGTGCACAGCGCCTTTCCTCCAGTTACGAAATCAGATCACAAGCGCTCCCCGGAGATTCATTCGAGACACGTAGAAACGGCAGGTGTAAATGGATATCCTTCTCACTGTCCACTTGTGATCAGATGCTAGTAACAGGTATGCACAGGGCCTGTGTCCTAGGTGTGACTCTTCTGTCTCTTCCAGAACCTCTTAACCTCACTGTGTCCATGGGGTGTGACCACCATAACCCTGTGAGGTGCATTCTGCCACACCAGCACGCCCAAACCCTATCGAGAAACAAAGCCAACACGCATAAACATACAGGGCGTACTCATTATGCTCTACTTAACAAGCAAAAGAGTGTGAGGTAATAGTCAGAGGTGCACAGTGTGAATTTAAAAGGCTTCAGAAGGTCATGGAGAGAAGAAGCCAGCTGCAGAGAGTGATAAATCCACAGGAAGGAAGAAAGGTTAAATTTAGTCACCAACCTGAGCTCTGTCCCGCAGAACCTCAAAATCAGCCTGTGACAGGAACTGGTTGTACAATACTCCTAAAACAGAGAGTGGAGGAAAGAGTGCGTGAACAGAAAAAGGTGAGGAGAATGGGTTAGCTTTCAACAGCTTCGGCATCACCGTGACAGCCACATCGGTGAAAATGCCTATTATCACACACTTACGCCTGAATGCCATTGACATTCAAAGGTCACAGGGTGTCACATTCAGGAGCGGGAAAAAAAAAAAGAAATTCTAGCAGAGACTTCAATCTACTTAGGAGCTCTTTTATAAGTCAACCTTCGTTTCCAGGCTCAGAGAAGAATCATCCAGGCACATATTCAATTCGCAACTGAGCAAATTACCTTCTTATGCAGAGTATGGCATTTACCACTTTACATGGGAAACTACTGCAACAAGTAATCCACAATCATAATAGCGTTATTTTTATAATTATTTTTTAATGATGCATCCAAAGGTCATATGTTTATAAAGATCGAGACGAATATGGATGGCCTTCGATAAAGATCAAACAATTTATTCACTGAATATATCAGACATCCTGTCAGTTCCACAGCATTGGGCCTGTTAGAGCAGGGCTGCCCGAAGTGTGGCTTGTAGGCCAAGATTGACTCCTGAGGACATATGATTTAGTTACAAAATACTCCACCCCACCCAATGGGAGAACAAATTTGTGTTTAGACTATATTCACTATATGGCTAAAAATATGTGGACACCGGACTGTCACACATATATAAGCTTGTTGGACATCCCATTCTAAAACCATGGACACTGGTATGGAGTTGAAGTAATATTGATTGCACTGATCAAATACCAGATTGAGTTGCTCCTAGACTTTCCATTTCACAATATTAACACTTACAGGTGACTGAGGCAGATCTAGCGAGGCAGAAATTTTACAAATTCACTTGTGGCAAAGGTGGCAGCCAATGACACTGCCATGTTTAAAGTCACTGAGCCTTTCAGTACAAGCCGTTCTACAGCCAACGTTGTCTATGGAGATTGCACGGTTGTGTGCTTGCTTTTATACACCGGTCAGCAATGAGTATGGCTGAAACACCTGAACTAATTAATTAGGGCACATCCACATACTTTTGGCCATATTGTGTATAACTTACATTCTTACTTTCCCCTTAAAACTGTTTTTTTTAGTTATTTTATTAGCAAAACACAGTGTAATGTTATAAAATATACTTTTATTAAATATACCTGCATACCCACCACAAGCACTGCATTTTGGCCCCCCAAGTACCGGCTCTGATTTCACTCAAATCAAATCTCTGGTAATAATTCTTAACCCTGAAAACGTGCAGTGCATTTCAGTTAGGCGGGTAGACCGTTGCATCTTCCTTCACAGCAGTCAAGCAAAAATTAAACAGTGCAAATTTGTGATGGCTTTGTATGATGGAGCATATCAAATTTGATGCTGAATCTTGGACGTTAGCAGCACAAGTGCTTAGATCACCACGGTGTTGATGCACACCATCTATACGTCTAGAGACTGCACTGATCCATTAACCGGTATTGATATCAGGCCGACATCAGCAGAAAAATTTGGATCAGATGTCAGAGGGGAAAAAGAATGAACGTGATCCAATCATGTAACAAATCCATCCTGAAATAGCCCTCACACTGTGTGAGGTAATGTTAGCTGTGCAGCTCTTTCTGTGGCAGTACAGCGACTGAGTAGTTTTAGCTTTTGGCATGAGAACCTACTTTTAGATGCTCTTAAAGGGCCCAAAGGTTGCCCAATATTTTGAAATGTGGTATGAAAACACAAAGTTTCAGCACATACTGTTTAAGTCCATATTTTTAATCCAGTGGTATTGTGAGGTTATAAAAACAATCATTTGCCCATGCTGTCGTTTTTTGGTTTTTGACATAATTTGAAAATACATGTCCTTTACAATGTGTGTAAATTTCATGAACAATAGACCAAGAGAAACGGCCCAAAATTACTTGGAAAAAAAGTCTGGTTCCACTGACTTACATTAAAAGTAATGTTTTTTTTCTACTCCTGTAAAGTTATAATTCTGGAGATACAAGGTTTTCTTCCGACAACAGCAATATAGTTGCCTATTAAGCCTACAGTTTAGCTGTGTCCATTTACGCTGAAGTTAAAACCCAGACTGCTTTCTGAAGGAGGCCAAATACAGGGTAGCCAATCAGAACAGAGCTCATTTGCATGTATCAGACTTTAAACCATAGTAACAAAACCAGTTTTATACGTCCTTAAAAAAAGATGGAGAGGTAGGAAAATGGTCATATAAAATGAATTATGACAGTTTTCAGTACAGAAAACCTCGCTAAAGTTATAGGTGGACCTAAAAAAAAAATAAAATTCAAGAAAATTGCTTCAATTAAAAATAGCTCTTTTCGAAGCATAGATGTTTCTAACGAAAAACAATATCAGGTGCACTGGCTGATTCAACAAGGTTGCAAATATTGATTTCATGAAGGAAAATTACACTGCTACCATCTCTAAATGTGGGGAATTATTAAAGAACAGTAGCAGCAGACACTTTAGTACATTTTTAAAGTAGTGCGACACAGAGGGTCAGATGCCACAAAACCTAGTCTAACCGAGATGAACATCCCCACAAGGTTTGAGGCAAGTGTGATGATTTAGACACACAGTTTGCACAATGCTAAATGATTGTAACTAAAGTATTGGAAGCTTATATACATTCATAGCTCCAATTCAAGACCTACAGAAGAAAAGCAGACACCTGCGTTCAGTGTAAGGGAGAAATTGCATAAATCAGATTTTTGTGCCAGCCTATTTCTTTAAAGGCTGCTCTGGAGTACGCTATAGTTCAGATATACATGCTCTGTTGACAGCTGTATCATTCTCAGAGACCTGAATGAATGTTCCCTCGATTCTCAAATCTCCATGGTAACTAACTGAAGGCACACGGTGCATTTTAAAATGCTACGGTTCCAGATTCGTGTCCTGTGCTTTATTTCTTCATGCCGGATGGCTCAGTGTTACAGTGTTAGCAGTTGCAGTTTACAGCATGAAATCTGAAAGTCTTAGGTGATTTAAATCAATTTATCATCAAAGCTTTGTCTGTGTCATTAGTTATTCTGAGGTTTGTGATGTTTTGCTTTACACTGTGTTCTTCATATGCTTTCTACTCTTGGATACAAGTCATTATTTTACATCATATTTTGTTCAAAGAAGGGCAGCATTATTTCACATTGTGGCTCCATTTTCCCCCATAGTGGCAGTCATCAGATCATATTATCACGGCAATCATGGAAATCATGGAGTTGTCAGCCAGCCTGCTTGGCATGTGTAAAGTAGGTTTCACACTTGATTTGGCAACAAGTCTGGAAGTAACTCTCTTACCTTCTGTAAACTGTAGCCGATCTCTTTCAAGCTCCCACAGTCTGATCTGGTCTGTGATAGTCGGGGGAAGAACTGGAGTCTGATAAAGACAGCAAATCAAAGAGAATATTTTTTATATATATATATATATATATATATATATATATATATATATATATATATATATATATATATAATATCATCAATGGAAATCAATTTTATTAACCAATGGAGGCCTGGATTTGGAGTCACACACAAAATTAAAGTGGAAAAACACACGACAGGCTGATCCAACTTTGATGTAATGTCCTTAAAACAAGTCAAAATGAGACTCAGTGTTGTGTGTGGCCTCCACGTGCCTGTATGACCTCCCTACAATGCCTGGGCATGCTCCTGATGAGGTGGCAGATGGTCTCCTGAGGAATCTCCTCCCAGACCTGGACGAAAGCATCCGCCAACTCCTGGACAGTCTGTGGTGCAACGTGGCGTTGGTGGATGGAGCGAGACATGATGTCCCAGATGTGCTCAATCGGATTCAGGTCTGGGGAACGGGCGGGCCAGTCCATAGCTTCAATGCAGACTCTGTCACGTCTGTCACATGTGCTCAGTGTGAACCTGCTTTCATCTGTGAAGATCACAGGGCGCCTGTGGTGAATTTGCCAATCCTGGTGTTCTCTGGCAAATGCCAATGTCCTGCACGGTGTTGGGCTGTGAGCACAACCCCCATCTGTGGACGTCGGGCCCTCATACCATCCTCATGGAGTCGGTTTCTGACCGTTTGTGCAGACACATGCACATTTGTGGCCTGCTGGAGGTCATTTTTCAGGGCTCTGGCAGTGCTCCTCCTGTTCCTCCTTGCACAAAGGCGGAGGTAGCGGTCCTGCTGCTGGGTTGTTGCCCTCCTACGGCCTCCTCTACGTCTCCTGGTGTACTGGCCTGTCTCCTGGTAGCGCCTCCAGCCTCTGGACACTACGCTGACAGACACAGCAAACCTTCTTGCCTCAGCTCGCACTGATGTGCCATCCTGGATGAGCTGCACTACCTGAGCCACTTGTGTGGGTTGTAGAGTCCATCTCATGCTACCACGAGTGTGAAAGCACCACCAACATTCAAAAGTGACCAAAACATCAGCCAGAAAGCAGAAAGGTACTGAGAAGTGGTCTGTGGTCCCCACCTGCAGAACCACTCCTTTATTGAGTGTGTCTTGCTAATTGCCAATAATTTCCACCTGTTGTCTGTTCCATTTGCACAACAGCTGTGAAATTGATTGTCAATCAGTGTTGCTTCCTAGGTGGACAGTTTGATTTCACAGAAGTTTGATTATCTTGGAGTTATATTGTGTTGTTTAAGTGTTCCCTTGATTTTTTGAGCAGTGTATATATATAAATTAATAATTCACACACACACACACACACACACACACACACACACACACACCATATTTCCAGAAGTATTCACTCGCCCATTCAAATAATTGAATTCAGGTACTCCAGTCACTTCCATGACCACAGGTGTATAAAGCCAAGCCCCTAGGCCTGCAGACATTAGTGAAAGAATGGGTGGCTCTCAGGAGCTCAGTGAATTCCAGTGTAGTACCGTGATCGGACGCCACCTGTGCAAGTCCAGTCGTGAAATTTCCTCACTGCTAAATATTCCACAGTCGACTGTCAGTGGGATTATAACAAAGTGGAAGCGATTGGGAATGACAGCAACTCAGCCACGAAGTGGTCAACCATGTAAAATGACAGTGCAGGATCAGCTGATGCTGAGGCACATAGTGCACAGAGGTCACCAACTTTCTGCAGAGTCAATCGCTACAGACCTCCAAACTTCATGTGGCCTTCAGATTAACTCAAGAACAGTGTAGAGAGCTTCATGGAATGGGTTTCCATGGCTGAGCAGCTGCATCCAAGTCTTACATCACCAAGCACAAGGCAAAGCGTAGAATGCAGTGGTGTAAAGCGCCACCACTGGACTCTAGAGCAGTGGAGACGTGTTCTCTGAAGTGACCAATCACGCTTCTCCATTTGGCAATCCGATGGATGAGTCTGGGTTTGGCGGTTGCCAGGAGACGGTGCTTGTCTGACTGCATTGTGCCAAGTGTAAAGTTTGGTGGAGGGGGGATTATGGTGTGGGGTTGTTTTTCAGGAGTTGGGCTCGGCCCCTTAGTTCCAGTGAATGGAACTCTTAAAGCTTCAGCACCAAGAGATTTTGGACAATTTCATGCTCCCTACTTTGTGGGAACAGTTTGGGGACAGCCCCTTCATGTTCCAACATGACTGCACACCTGTGCACAAAGCAGGTCCACAAAGACATGGATGAGCTAGTTTGGTGTGGAAGAACTTGACTGGCCTGCACAGAGTCCTGACCTCAACCCGACAGAACACCTTTGGGATGAATTAGAGCGGAGACTGTGAGCCAGGCCTTCTCGTCCAACATCAGTGTCTGACCTCAAAAATGTGCTTCTGGAAGAACGGTCAAAAATTCCCATAAACACACTCCTAAACCCTTGTGGAAAGCCCTCCCAGAAGAGTTGAAGCTATATATATATATATATATATATATATACACATATATACACACACACACACACAATTTTAAAAAATTATCCCCCCCCCAAACTAAAAGGAGGAAAAAGTGCCTGGGCTTTCTTTCGTCAGCCAAATAAGATAAAACTTTTAAGAAGTGAATGAAGAGACTCTGTAGCTACCTGTTTGAGCATAACTGGATGTGCTCTTGTCCTCAGAAAGTGGATGATCTACAGATCATAGGGAATAAAAGCAAATGAACACGGTACAGCTCATCTTTTCCAGTTTTTGATATCACACGTTATTAGTTAAATGAGAATTTCACAAATTTCTGAACAGTTCAATGTAAAGTCATTAAGAGGAGTGTGGTGTGAAAATCAAGAAACATGACTTGTGTTATAACTAGATCATTATCATAGAATTTTATTATCTGTTATATATATATATATATATATATATATATATATACATACACACATACATACATACATACATACATATACACCCTACTGTCTTCTGTGTTTTATATGTAATGTTGATGGTAAAATAGTGCTACATCTGAAAAAATAGTTTTTTGGATCTATGCTGCCTTGCCTTTGGCCTTATTAGGCCAAAATATTCTCCAGATATATCACTAATTGATATTTCAGGCATCAGGCAGCAGATTCATTACCATCCATCCATTACCATTTTCTGAAATAACTTTCTGTGAGGAGCTTTTACGGGCTTCAGACATCTGGTTCCGATTCCGTACATTTCTCTAAAACGCCACACTTCACATGAAACCACACTTAAAATCTTTGTTTACATCTTAACAAATTGATTTTGCAGAATTTTTTAAAAAATTGGTGAAATTCCCTGTTATTAATTACAGCAGTCATGTCAGGAGCCTCAAAGCTCTTATAAGAACTGCGGTCTGTGAAATGTTAAAGTTAAAAGATAAGCAAATATAAGTCAATTGCTGCTACAATCTCTGTATGTGCTCTATGGATCAACTGGAGTGTCGTGTTCAGTTTCTTGTACCTGCTGTGCAGTGATGCCATTAGCGATAGCCTGCTGCACAGACTCCCTGGTGATTTGGGCCACAACCACGTTAGGAAAGCGATAGAGCATCTCGCTGAAGAGAGCAACCAGAGCAATCTGCAGTTCTGAGTCTGAAAGAGTCCAAAAAAATTAAATAAATAAAATAAAAATTAAAAAAATCAGCACTTTTCAATCTGCTCAAAGCTAATGAGCAGTTATCTTTCTTCATTTCAACATTCACAGTTACGTCACACCAGAATAAGAGATTAAAAAGGCACAGGGCTCCAGTAAAGGCTCCACTAAAAGCTACAGTATGTGGATTATTCTCACATACACAACCCAACTAGAAAGAATTTATGTTTTCTTCTTTTTGGAGATATAAACAATGAGGCATCATTGGTTGGATAATTAAAAATAAACCGGAATGATTTACCTGATTTAAAATAGAGTTTTTAGTAAAATCTTCCTATTTAAATGACCAAATTCTCAATATAACACAGTATATGCCCTGAAGAACACTGTAAATCACAGTTTTCCCCATACTTTTCTTTTATCATCTGTATGCTAAAGATAAATTATTAAAACAAACATTTATATTTTACAACAAACTGTTTTTAGCAATTTTATCTTATTACCACAACACAATGACAGCCTTTGAGGTTTTTCTTTTTACTACTTTTTACCACAAAACATTTTTTCTGTTTTGGTTCATTTTTCTTTGTAAGATAAATATTACAATACAAATATATAATTTTTTCAATCAAAAAAGACGAAGAAATATTCGCAATGAGAAACAAGTATGTGGACGATGAGAATTAGGGTAAACAAAAGCCAAAACTTTTAAACATTAACGTTTAGTTGTACCATATTGAGCTCCACCCAACCTACTAAATTTTATAAACACTTTATCTGTGTGATTAGGACACTCACAAATTCACGGACATGTTTTAAAGCATTTTTATGAGAACGGCCCATAAATTGTTCCTATAATGCAAAAAACACAAACACTTTTGCAGAGATTAGCCCCCAGCTTATCCGCCAATTTAGACAAATTCCACCTGCTAGTCTTTTCAAACTACCACTAAAACATCATCACTGGACAGCTCAACACACACCACTCAGGGCCCAGGCTGTTTATTTTTGACTAAGATTATTCACATTTGTACAGTAATTTGATGGTGAATCACCTGCAGAAACTCATCTGGAACATCGATGGTCCTTCACGATGCAAACAACACTAAATCAAATATTTAGTGATTGGTTAAAGGACCCATCTGCTTACTGCAGCTTTCAGCAGGACAATTAGTGTGAATAATAAACAAATGATAGGTTGTGCCATCATTTACATGATTATGAAGATTAAAATGTGGAGGCAAAAAATTGGAACCCTGGATCAGTATGTAGTTTCTCTGCATACTTAAAAATGATGGTTCTTCAGTAAAGAAAAAGGTTCTACATAGAACCATGCACACTCAAAGAACCCTTTGCATGATCAGAGTTCTTTGCATTGTAAAAGGGTTCTTCAGATTAATGGAGAATTTGCTGTAGATGGTTCTTTACCGAACCAAAAGGGTTCTATATAGCACCAAAAAGGTTTATTCTAGTGTTACAGGCTTGACATCATAATAGAAGAACCCTTTTCAAAAAGGTGCTTTATAGAACCATCTACAGCAATCTGAAGAGCCCCTTCATGATGCAAAGAACCAGTGAACGATGCAAAGGGTTCTTTGAGTCTCCGTGGTTCTATATAGAACCATTTTCTTCACTAAAGAACCATCATTTCTAAGGGTGTAGAATGAATGTTTTCACAGCAAACCACTTTGAATGACTTTGTTTACAACTCAATGACTTAATTATGCAGATTTTAAAAAGGTACAACACCTCTTTCATTCATCATTTTTTTCAGTATATATACATACATATATATACACATATATATACACACACACACACACATATATATATATATATATACACAAACACACATATACACACACACACACACACACACATATATATATATATATATATATATATATATATATATATATATATATATATATATATAAAATGCTTTCAAAAGGCCATTACAGTCAAAATCAAGGGACAAAACATGATAAATAAAAATAAAGTCTTTAAAAATTCAACACATGTACTTGTGTAAGCATATACACGATAGTTGGTTTCCACCACAATGAAGCCAGATTCTCCTGTTCCAGGTGTAGCGCTCAAAGCAGCGGAGGAGGAGGAGGACGACGACGACGACGATGAAGGGTTGGCAGTCACACCTGCAGCTAGAGTTATAGCCAGTCTTGTAGGGTAATACCTCCGCGACTTCCTCTGCAAAAGTATGAAAAAAAAAAAATGAAAGGACGGTTTTCACTGCATAAAGCGGCTTTTCAATCAGCGCTCGGAAAAGATTTCTCAGCATTCCTGCTGCAAGAACAGTGACTGCAGTCTGTTCTGGATGCAAATGTGTGAGTATTATAAGGCAGGAAAACAGATTTCAGTTGCTTTTCTTTACGACTAACCTTTCTCTGAAAAACCAGGCCAAACTCTCGCAGGTGCTGCAGAAACGTCTGCAAAGACTCGCTCATGCCCTCAACAGAATAGTCCTGTAGCACAGCAAAAGCAAAGAGAAGTCAACAACTACAGAAATGCTTCTATTACGGAGGATGTTCTTGTCTAATTTGCACATTAAGCCGTGGTTGCCGCTGCACTGCAGCGCTAGCTTTTACCCAAGAATGTGCTTGAAAATGAAGATACCTGAAATGAGAAATAGTGCTGTACTAACCCTGCCAAGAGTGGAGAAACTCAGCTGGAACAAGAAGGAAAGAATCTCCACGAGGTCCATCCCTCTAGACTGGAGGAGTGAAGTGGGCGAGAAACAGACTGTTACTGTTAAACAGTCAGATCTAAAGAAAACCGAATCTTACTTTTTCAAATAAAAGATTTTAATGAAGTAAGTACCTGCTTTAAACTCATTGTTTTTGTGATGTCACAAAAACCAGTATATTTACATATATCTATTAAGTCTATAATAGTTCAGTCTTGCTCATTCATGCAGAAGTTATAAGGAGTGTTTCAGCCCAGACTGCTTTCTACATGATGCACAATACAAGGCAAATCAGAACAGAGCTCATTTACATACATCATAGTAACAAATACAGTCTATGCAATTCTAAGGCAAAACAGAACTTGGAAAATGGTAATTTAAGAATAGATCAGGACTGTTTTTGAAATATGAAACCAAATAAGGGGAAACAAAATAAAATAGAAAAATGTAGAATTTGGCCCATTTAAACAACTTTCAGCATCACTTGAATGTGTGGGCTAAACTGAGTGAAGGCTATTGTGTTCACAACCATGAACATAATATGTGACAGTAATTGTTGGGACATCACAAAAATGGGGTGATTTTACAGCTTAGTTTATATCAAATGTAGACTATATGGCCCTGCGATGGACTGGCAACCTGTCCAGGGTGTTTTCTGCCTTCCACCCAATGACCTCTGGGATTGGCTTTAGCAGCCCTTGGGATCCACAAGGATAAGCGGCTTAGATAGGCTACATTCACATTACCAGGTCGAAGTGGCACAGATCAGATTTTTTTTGCCCTAATGTGACTCAGATCTGATGTTTTCGGGGCTGTGTGGACACAAAAATCTGATCTTTTCCCATTTGACCTGAATATGTGGCCCTAGATGGGATACGTATCCGATTCGTGGCCACGTGACCTTAATGAGATGCTCGGATCAGAATTCATGTGTGTTATTCCACTGCGCCGGCGCCACCATTCAGCGTTACTCTGGCAGCAGGACCGAACAGAAGTTAAAGCCTGTGAACAGCGGAAAAGCAGCTCATCTCACCTTCTTCTCCTTCGTCTCGCTCTAATAACGAAGCTGAGAGCTGATCAGAGTTAATTATCTTCTCAGCGAAGCTCGTTCTGCTCGATAGTCAGTTCGTTGATGCACGTGATTCATTCACGTGACGTTTCAGGACGCCGGTTAGTTCACGTTAATGACAGATTTGAGCCGCTTACCTAAACGAGTGTGATCCATCCAATTCGATTTGCAATCGAGCAATGAAGCTTGTAATGTGAGCATAGCTATAATGTGTGTGTAGACTGTAAGGACTAGGAGGTGAATGGTAACATTTCAGTTTTATAAGATTAAAAAAATAATAATAATATATATATATTAGTCACCCTTTATGGACATTCAAAAACAGCAAGTTACTACTTTTAACAGAATTCAGAAGGGAGACACTTGCAGTATGGTTCACTTTACAGATCCAACCAAGATCTCTGGAAGACGAACCTGCACTGTTTTGAGGTACTGCAGAGTGATGTACCACAGCTGAGAGGCAGTGTCCAGCAGTAGGAACTGAAACCCAGCTGAAGTGATACATGGAGCTTCACCTGCCTCACTGAGAGAATAGAGGAAGGAGCACAGCACAGGAAAGCACTTAGTTACACTAGTGTTATTATTTTAGCATGAACTCAGCTGAAACAATACACACATGTGCATATTATTCATTTTTTTTAATTATTAAGGAGACTACACTCACTACTCCAGATAATAAAAAAATAATCCCCTGCATTCAAGCACACATTTATAAAGCGTATTACTTATGTCTATTGTAGGTCTTGTGAATTCTGTAAAAGTTTATAGTTTAGAGCTTCAGGTCTCCTTAAGAGCCTCCACTGTAACAAGAATCCACAACCTGTATGAGTGAGAGCGACTGGCTACAATCACATCATCATTATATACATATATAGTCTCTTTTTTTTAATATGCAGACAGTGTTGCTCTCACTGGACTAATCATGACTGATTACACAAAATGGGAATCATTTTATACAAAATGGGATGGATGGATCCATTCCCGTACGTGTCGTTCTTTCTGCCTTGTAGAAAGCATATTGAAATGTAGTACCTTTTCATGAGGCCGGCCTGAATGAGGAGCTGGGCCAGGTCCTGGCTGACCGCTGCGCTGGGGGAGCCCACCATGAAATGCAGGATCACTTCCCAGCGCTCCATAGCATAACGATCCAGGCTCTCCACATCCCGTGCATGCCGATCGGGGCCCAGGCTACTGCCCTCATCTGCCCACGCCTTGCCACTACCGGACAAGGAAGGGTGGACGACAGAGGGAGAAATTAACATAGTCTTCAGTTAAAAATCGAACTCACACCGCTTTCCCTCATTACCCATTAGTGTAATCAGTCAGTCAGGACATGTTTGGTGTCTGAAGTTTTAGCATTGGAGCTACGAGGATAATAAACTGTGAACCTCAATCATCACACCTGCTTCAAACTGCATCGAGTTGTATAGTAATGTCTAAAAGACCCGATCATGTGGTTACTGACATCGTATGAAATACTAATCTATAAACATGGATCTGGCACGGGCCCGTCCCCCGGACCCGGATGATGGCCGTGAGAGCCTGCAGGAAGAGAGGGCCCAAACACTGAACGGGGGCGAAACCCCGGAGGAAAGCATGGAGAGGAACACCACAAATGAGTGGGGGAAGGCTCCCGTCTCCTGGGTGAACACATTTTTCATCACGAAATATATTAGCATGAATATATATATTCACATACATATATTTACATGAAATTCTGATTTTCTTTTGGTCCCCCCTCTGTTTAAAGACAGCAAGAACACCACAAGTTTGCAATGACGCTTTTGATTAGGTGATCAAATCCACTCTACACTCGCCTGAACACAAGCTTTCATGGAAGAGATGAGACTAAAAAAAATGATGTAATGAAAACAAATGTGCTTTGACTTCTCATAACTTGTCTTAAAACTTTGTTAATATTTCCTCAGTCAAATAAAAAGAAAACAAGATCTTCGATGCGGTCTCAGACTTCTGGATTACACTTTCTACAAAAACGGGTAAAAGTGAAATGTGAAAGTTTTGTCACCAAACCAGTATTTCAAGAAAACAACAAGTTATGAATGACCAAGACATGTTTGGATATCTGGATTTGCCAGATATTAAAATAAGCATGTTAGTTCTAAAAATGAAATTAAATACCATGTTATTACCTGATGTGCAGCTGATGGGTCAGCTGTCTCACTTATTTACTACTCTGTGTTAGTGAATGATCTGCGACTTTAGGATTCAAACCTCACCCGCCGAGCACTGCTATCCTCAGGTTGTCTTTGAACACAGGGTTCAGAACGATGCCCTGAAGGCCCCCCTGAAGCTGCTGGTTATGCCACAGTCTGAGTCCGGTCAGCACGGACACACACTGGTCATGATCCCTGAGAAAGAGCCAGAGGATGAATTGTGTACATCATGAACACAGACGAAACAGCTTTGATCTCACATTTTGACCGACATTTACTACACACATTACGGAAGTTTGGAATCAACGTTTTCAAGAATATAAAACCAAAGTGGTTCAAACTAAATATATACAACGTGCAGAATGATGAACAGAGCTGTAGCTCCATAATGAAAGCTGTAATACATCAAGAGTGATGAGTTTTTAATGAAAGTCATAACCAGAATGCCTCATATTTGAAATATAGTGATCAAATATTGAAGTCAACACAAAAAAACATTATTAATAGATAATTACTGTATATAATATACAGCATAGACTAGCATTCAAAAGCTTGGAATCACATTAGCAATAATTATTCAATAATAACTTAAACTAAACTAAACAGTTTAGGCTGAAATGTTATCATTTCATCATTTTGACAGCAAAACATAATCTGACAGTTTATTCACAATCCAAATATTCTGGAACAACTAGTTATGACAGCAAAACACCAGCCAATGTTTTTAAATAATAACCTCTAATTATCTAGCTACATCGTTTACATTAACTGTACTATAACTAGCTGTTTGATCAGCGAGGTCAGTGAGATCTGCTTCCTGCGTTTTGTGTACGAGTTCTGTTTTAATTTCATCAGAACTTAATTCACAACACTGTACTCTGTTTTAAGTTCTTATGGAACCATCTACAGCTATGTTCATCAAATATTTCTTCATTTTTACAGCTTCCTCCAAATAGTTTGAAACTTACAGAATATAAAGTATCACATTAGAATCATTTTATGCATGTATCTGTAACATAACTACTTTATTGAAAACAATTACAAACTTTTGAATGATTTATGTCATCTTTGTAAGTTATTGTTGTACATAGAACAACAGTTTTGAATGATAGAGTAAAAAGCCTCACTTCTGGCTGTCCTTTTTGACCCATAAAGCCACAGCTGCCTGCGGTAGAGGGTGATCCAAGAACAGCATGCGCATAACATAATTCTTGGCCAGTGACGGGAGCTCCCTGCAGAGAAATGAAAAAATATGGGTTTAATATAAAACGCCACCTGACTTCAATGATTAGTGACACCTATAACGAGTGTGTTTACATGTATACCCATAATACCTTATCTGATCCTGGCAGTTATCTGATTATTGTAGCGGTGGTCATGTAAACAGCATACTCTGATTTCTTCGATTGGACAAGTTTCCTTAACCTGATATGGTTGTTTTTTTTTGGGCATGCACGCAAACAGAACCAGATGAAGAGCGAATGTTGGGAAACAGTAAAAACACTAGTTTCAATGCTGCAACACAAGATTCTCAGAATCAATTGTCTGATTTCTGTGTACATCTGCACCTACTGACATTTTCCTAGAGATACATGACAACCATTCGGCAGGGCTGCATGTCATGCAAGACCATTTAAGATACACTGAGGAAGAAAAATGAATAGCAGAGAACCTTAACGCGTGTCTGTGAGTGAGCAGTCTGATCAGCTGCACTTCCATGTTAAAAGGTGAATGGCAAAACATAAAGAATGGCCCAAAAGACATCATGCTGTGTAGCCACATAAGAGCTTGAAATGTGAACAAATGTGGTTGGTTAGTGTAGTGGTTAACACCTTTGCCTTCTACGCTGTAGACTGGGGTTCAATCCCCCACCTGGGTAAGCACCCTACACTATACCAATAAGGGTCCTTGGGCAAGACTCCTAACACCACCTTGGCCTACCTGTGTAAAATGATCAAACTGTAACTGGCTCTGGAAAATGCCGTAAATGTTAACATAAAACTATGAATTCATGAACACTGAACAGACTGCCTCACAATAACTGCGTTACAGTCTACAGTGCGGGCATCTTTAGCACAAATCACATTTTAGTGAGGCTTTGCATAGAAATGTAAGTAGCAGAAAATTCTGATGAGCTTTGTTGGGCAGGAAAATTTGCTTCATGCTTAATGATGGATATAATGGAAAATATGATACAATATCTCTTCTGTATCTTTATGTTTACCTATGCCACTTTCTCCATCGTACTTAAGGAATTTAGGAAAATATGCTGAATGACAAAATTAATGTTTTGTTTTACAAAAGCACTCAAAGGCAACTCCCATACAACAGCATTAATCTCAGGTCATGGAAAACTACGAGACTATTTGTGTACAATGTTGAAAGTGCACCTGTAAACAGCCAGGCATGTTGCTGGGTGGTTGTAGAGTCTGTCAAGGATCTCAGGGCTCAATTCTCTCAGGTATTCATGGAGGTTCTTGCACTGCAGTTGTACTCGGAGCTTCATCTTCAGAGACAAACAGTTCAGGGGAAGCACTGCAAAAGGCACACGAGCTTTAATAAATCTGGCTCACTTATCATTCAACAGCTGCAGTTTCAGGGTAGAAAACAAGCTGTAGCAGTAGCTACATTAAATCTCCTATAGACACCTGCTCACTAGTTTCTTCTGAAATCAAGCATATTTATAGGGAGTCTGTCCTGCATTATTGCAAGAACAGCCTAAAAGTTTATGGGAAGGCTTTACGCTACATGTTGAACATTGCTGTGAGGATCTGATAGCATTCAGTCACAAGAGCATTAGTGAGGTCAGGTACTGATGTTGGATGATTAGCTCTGGAACTCCAACGCATCCCAAAGGTATTGGCTGGAGCTCCATCACTCCAGAGAACAAAGTTCAACTGCTCCACAGCCCAAAGATGGGGGGCTCTGTAGCCTCCTAGCCAGCACACCGACATCCTCATACGCAGCTACTCCAGAGCACCTTGTTCTATTTCCAGTGCTTTTCTATGGAGATTCTACTAGCTGTGTGTGCAACTGAACACGTGTGTCAGCAATTGCCGCACCTTAAAGTAGCTGAGTTTGCTAATTAGAAGGGCTGTCTAGATGCTGTTAGATATACAGTGCATGTCTGCAGGACAGAAGAACAGAGAACAGTTCTGAATCGGTTACGGAGACGCACAACAGCTGGAGCTTAAAAACATTTGCATAATTAAACAATTCCTGTACGCATAAGCTCAGAGTGGTTCTGTGTGAAATGCTCCATTCAGAGGAATTTACTAAGTCAGAACTGTTAACAGTGGTGGTGATAGGAACCAGACGCCCAAAGAGTTTAACGCCTCTAACAGCTCCTCACAGGAAGAAATAGCTATACAATTGCCGCTTGAAGCCTGAGATGCTGTTACACGAAAGTTTTGAGATAAAGTTCAGGCCTAAAGCATTTTACAGCCATCCATGCCAACGAGGTATGTGGTTACATTTAAATATGACATGCCAACCCCTGGTTCCTATAGCCACCACTCTAAAGACATCTGAGTTCATAAGTTTCTCTACAAAGAAGCACTTCACATCAAACCACTCGTAATGGCTTTGTGTACATCTAAAGCATTGAATTATGCAGAAAGACTAAGAAATCAGTGGAACTTCCCTTTAAACTGCAAGGGCCTGTACGCTCCCCCACTTCGATTCACTCTCTTAAACACACTACTCACAAAAAGTTAGAGATATTTGGCTTTCAGGTGAAATTTCAGGATGAACCTAAAATGCACTCTAACCTTTACAGGGGAACTTAATGTGACCTGCTCTACACTTTTGAATGCACATGTCCAGCTGTTCAGTGTTTCAGTACTTTTTGCACAACTTGCTGTTCTCTAACAAGGAGCTTAAGGGCAATGTGGTGGTGGTGGTGGTGTTACAGTGTGGGCAGGTGTGTCTAGTTAATACAGAACTGCCCTACACTTTGTGAACGGTACAGTGACCCAGTGGTCCAGCTCACCGACGTCACATCATTAGGGAACAGCTGCTGGAGACTGGGGTACCTCAAATGGAGCGGCCTGCGCTTTCTCCAGACCTGAATCCCATAGAAAACCTATGGGATCAGCTGAGTGGCCATGTAGAGGCTCATAACTCTGTACCCCAGAACCTCAATGACCTGAGGGCAGACAGACAACGAGTCGACTCGTGAAGAGCATGAGACGTCGTTATCAAGCTGTAATTGATGCTCAACGGCACATGACAAGTTATTGAGACGCTGACATTTTTTGTTGGGGTGTACCCACCACTGTTGTTGGCTTTTGTTTCAGTAAATAGTCTGAGATGAGGAAATCACCATCACATGCTTCTACTGAAATGCCCTACTTTCATGATATAACATCACTGTAGCGTGAACCTTTTACGCTTTCCAGAAATTTCACCCGAAAGCCAAATATCCCTCACTTTTTGTGAGTAGTGTACATAATCTGCACACTAGTTTTAAAGCCATGAATAATTCATAATAATTCAGTAAATACTGACTAAGAAGTCTTACAATTACTACCTCTGCCAAACAGACTGGATTCAGCTCATCCTTTAGTGAGCAGAATTAACAGGTAGGTGAACAACATCAGCTCAGTTACTCATGTTGTAACAAGTGACGTTAGAAAAACATTAAACACACTCTTAACTCGTAAAAACAAAGTACATTTTTCAGCGGATTCATTAGCAAACGATAGTTCAACTTCCCTAATGTAGTCTTAAATGTCTTTATCTCAAACTAAAGGGCTGTAATAGCAAACAGCCAAGTCTTCTGAGCTAACCAAGCTGATGTCGGCCTCTTATTAGACAGCTTCTTGTTCGAATTCCTCCGTTCCACCTTAACTGGTGCAGCAAGCTATAACTGCAGCACCATTTAAGGTGGAACGGAAAATTCGAACAAGACGTTGGCGAACAGGAAGCCTCGGTACTGAGTGCGTACGCTATAAGCGGGCGAGTTAAACGTTTTAATTCCTGATCATTTGTGGTTTTGACAGGTCTCACCTTACGCGAAGGAGCTAAAAGAGGAATTAAACGGTCCACAGATGAACGTTAGCATGCTGCTATTGTGCTGCTGTACAGAAAGCCATGTCGGGCCGATCACGTGACGCACACGGCCCCCTCCGATTGGTTGAGGCGCAGCCGTCCTGGGCGTGACGACTGCTCGGAAACTTTTAATAACTCTGTGATTATAATGTCTCTAAGGAAGATTTAAAAATCCAAAATATTTCCTTAAATGCAGATCATCTTAAATCAGACTGCACCGAATATTCTCAACAAATAATCTCTGGCCTGGCTAATAATTACCTTGTACCACCGCGTGCTAAAATATAATAAAAGTCCCTCTTTTCTCTACGCAGACAATATGACTCTTTAGCCTCAGAGACTTTTATTGGCAAAGACATGCATGTTCATCATATTTTGAGGCTTGGTGTTGTCAGCAACCTTCAGAGATAGACGAAGTACACAAATCATGTACTTGAGTTAAAGTAGACACCCAAGGTAAAATATTACTCCAGTAAAAGTAGAAGTCCTTACTCTAGACCACAACTTGAGTAAAAGTACTAAAGTATTTGCCTTCAAATGTACTTAAGTATCAAAAGTAAAAGTACTAAAAGAGTAATTATGGCTCTGATGTCCTGTTATCATTTTTATAACAAGACTGACTTCATGAACTCATTTCAGGTGAAAGTCCTCCAGCGTCTCTCTTGGTAAACCAGTCTTTTAATAGAACGTCATTAATTAGTGACGCTGACGTCTATTAAAATGATCAGAAGCACAAAACACTGAAGGTAAACAGTTTCCATCAGGGAGAACTGAGTGGCTCTGAAATCACTTTTACACACAAGCAAAGTTTCAGTTTAAGATTACTTTGTAAATTAGTTACAAGTTTAATAAAAACTGGCTTTAAACTCAGTCTGATGGATGAATCTGGGATTGTGGACAGCAGGAACGCACAGTGCCAGCAATAAAGCTTGGTGGAGGAGGAATAATGGTCTGGGGCTTGTTTTTCAGCATTTGAGATCAGCAGCTATACTACCAGTTAATGTAGCATAAAAAGACACTGTAGACATTTTTAAGCTTCCAACTTTGTGGCAACCGTTTGAGGGAGGCCCTTTCCTGTGCCCCTGAGCACAAAGTAGGTCCATAAAGACATATTTTCAGGAGCTTAGAGTGGAGGATCTCCAGTCACTAGTACAGATCCCAGACCTCAACGACATCAATGCCTGACTTTGTGGGAACTGTTTGGGGACAGCCCCTTCATGTTCCAACATGACTGCACACCAGTGCACAAAGCAGGTCCATAAAGACATGGATGAGAGAGTTTGGTGTGGAAGAACTTGACTGGCCTGCACAGAGTCCTGACCTCAACCTGACAGAACACCTTTGGGATGAATTAGAGTGGAGACTGTGAGCCAGGCCTTCTCGTCCAACATCAGTGTCTGACCTCACAAATGCGCTTCTGGAAGAATGGTCAAAAATTCCCATAAACACACTCCTAAACCTTGTGGAAAGCCTTCCCAGAAGAGTTGAAGCTGTTATAGCTGCAAAGGGCGAGCCAACATCATATTAAACCCTATGGATTAAGAATGGGATGTCACTCAAGTTAATATGTGTGTGAAGGCAGACGAGCGAATACTTTTGGCAATACAGTGCATGTGTGAGGGTCAGGTGTCTACATACAATTGGCCAAACAGTGTACATCTATTACTTCAGACTGGTAAAGCATGCACAGCAATGTCAAGAAAAAGACAGACAGGCCATACTTCTTACATAATTTTATTCTTCTAAAACAGTTTTCTTTTTAATACAAGGTCATTGTGCTCTGCGAAAAGAATCCCAGTGTGTATATCCAGCTGGATTTTACATCTGAGCGGTTTTTACCAGTACACTCAGTGCAAGTACGCTCTCCACAATGCCAATAACTAAAAAAAAAAAAATTTTTTTAAATGGCAATGAAAACCTCTCTCATGAATCCTCCTTCTCTTGGTGCCTGCAATGTAAACAATCAAATAAGAAGTGAGTTACTGTACAAAGTGTGGCAAGGAAGGAACTGCACTTTGCCTCCTTTATGTGAGTGGAATAACAATGTAAGGATGGAACATGCACACCATTTTCTGCCTGACAGAGAATCAATATGAAAGTTAAACTAATGCATCCAGTAACAGGAGTTGTTAAAGGAGCCGCACTAAGCATTACCTGCAATGTATACACGTGAAAAACACAGTCTGGCCTTCATCTGCTGATCTCATTTGTCTGGTGTGGTAGACCATTCCCTCTTTATTGCAGCGTGAACACTTCCTGTCAACCTGGTGGAGAATTGAGAACAATTAACACGACATCTCGTAATCTTCACCTTCACATCTGTTCTGTGCGCCTTAAATAAAACTAAATCTGTTTAAGTAACTCACCACAGGGCCTTTTAGTTCAGAGTCCTCTTCACTGTCTACAGTAGAGCAACTCTGCACCAGAGAATTGAACACCACTGATGACTTGATCACCTGCCCATTAAATTCTGGAGAGAGAAAAGAAAAGCCTTAACGCATCATCACTGTAAAACACCTCATCACTGTGCTGGGACAGTATTGTATACTGAGCTACTGCCAGAACAGGCTCACTGAGCACCAACTGGACACTATATATCTCAGCTCTTTACTATGCACTGTCTCTTTGTTTATACATATACAGCTAATAAGATGTGTTGTTTACAGTGTTTGGTCACTAGGTTCATTTTCACTGGACGTGACATGCAGGAGACAATGCTGTGGTGCATAAGATTTTACTTATTTTTGTACTGCACTTAATATTTCATGGTTGTTGTAGTATATTTTATATCTTCACTTCTTGTATTTATGCATCTGTATAATAGCACACAATGATACTTCTGCTCTTGTTTTGCTTTATACTGTACTTTGTGTCTGTCTGTCTGTTTATCTATCTCTAAAGAACATTACATTCCCTCTGTAGATATCAGAGCTGCTTATCTGGCTTAATCAAACATGTCGCTGCTGTCGGAAGAAAACCTCGTATCTACATTTTTGTCCGTTTTCAATTTTTGACACAATTTCAAAGGACCTGTTGTTCTTTACATTGTGTGTAAATTTCATGATGAATGGAGCAAACGAAACGGCCCAAAACTACTTGGAAAGATGTCTGGTTCCATTGACTTGCATTAAAACTACACTGTGTTTTTTCTTTCTCCTGTAAAGCTCTAATTTTGGAGATACGAGGTTTTCTTCCAACAACAGCGGCATACAGAGCAGGCCACAGTAGCATGATGGTCGATATGGTGAAAATATAATATTGTATTACGAGTCACAATCTTTTGTTTTTCTGATGCTTTCTTTGTAATGAAATATGCAGTAGGTCTGTGTTCCTTATGTACTAATGTTACCAACAATAAAGTTTAAAAAATAAAAAAACAATGTGGTTTAATTGATCAGGATGATGACAAATATCTCATCATATTGGCAAAAAACTGGGAAATTAATTATACTCTCAGGCTTCTCTATCCCTTTCATCATTAGTCGGTTTCTGACCGCAGGGATGCTGTTGTCCAGGTATTATTTGGGTGGTGGACCATTCTCAGCACAGCAGTGACACCGACAGCTGTGTTGCTGGCATTTTTACACACTTCAGGCTCTCTGTTAGGTTAATGTCAGCCTGCTATCCAAAGTACCCAAACAATATCCTGTGGTCAGAAACTGACCACTAATGACCGGCTAGAGGATCACTGACACAAATTGTGCATCAACCAGATGAGCTACAGCCTCTAACTGTACACCAGCAACGTGCAGCTATGAGAGAGGCGTTTCTGATAAAGCGAGTCCGATCTCTTCAGGATAAAACGAAATCTCACCGTGGACCGGGATTTTGAACGAGCACCGAGGACACGTAATGACACTCTGAACCTGAGGGATTGGGAGGATATTACCACACTCAGGACAGAAGTTTATATCTCCTATGAAACATGACATGGTTCTGTAACAAAAATGGGAAAAAACACAACAAATAACATTTAAAAATGCATATTAGTGGCATCACATATGACAATCTCAATTAAGCCTTTATTAATAACACATTAGCAGAGAACCTACTATTGAGTCATAGGCTATATTACAGACTAAAGAAAAACAGGTTCAGCCACATGTGAACCTAAATGTGATGTATGTGTGTACACACACACACACACACACACACACACGTGTGTAATAAACAACTACCACTCGCACTGCTCTGTGAAATGGTTAACTGTAGAGAAGCTTACACTCAGATTTCTTTGCAGTGGTGGTGATAGGAACCAAGGATCACTACAACACAGATACAGGCATTGTATTCACTATCACAAAGACCAGCAATCCTGCACGTGTGCTCTGTGTCTTTTCTTTGGGCCTTACAACACCCTGCTTGCACCTCTCTGCCATGAAAGGATTGAAATTTTAGGTAAAAAGCTTATCTTGCAGTGTGATCACTTCAAAGAATAACAAACAACTTAACAATAACTTAAATGCTTCAGACGGCTGGTTCCTATCAACCCATCAGTACCACTGTGAACAATTCTGATTCAGTAAGCTTCTCTAGAACAGTGCATTTCACACCAAACCACTCTGACTGACTTTCTTTACATCTTAACCATTCAAATAATGCAGGAAATTTAAAATATGGGTGGAACTGCACTCAAGCTTTAACATCTCCAGTACGGAAACTCTTGGAAATATTTTTAAAGACTCGACAAACTTTTCAAAACTTAAGTTATTATACACGGATTAAGTCAGAACATAGAGAAATTAAGAGATGTTAAAAGATAGCAACCCCACAAATGTATTCTTTGGAACAAATAAGTCCTGAATGGATAAAGGAAGGACTTTTTGTATCAGGTTTGCTTGAGTGATGGAGGCGACTCTGACTGCTTTCAATAACCGGCTAATACAATTTCTAAGTACGATTGCTTGAAAATAATTAGAGGCATCTCAAATGAACTTCTTCATTTAAGTAAGGGATCTTTCATGTTTGACAAACCTTTTGTGCTATACCTTTGATAAAGACAGGCGGATGGAACATATACAAACATAACTGTATCAATGAACATATTAGAAATATTACAACGACATACATTGGCGTTCTTATTGGAAACGTTCTTTTCCCTCAGTTAATAACACACAATACTTGGTCTGTTCTTAATGTGGAAGAACTACATTTGAAAATACTGCATAGCATTCACCCATGTAACACGTTTTAAACTATTTTTGGGGATATTTCTCCCGTGTATTCCGTCTGTTCTATTCACAGTCATGTCATTGGTTTTTAAGGACTGGGTGCTTTTGGAAAGACATCTCAGTGTTCCTGCTTCCAACTTTTCGAACTCCAAGATAAGTGCATGCAATACAGATCTTAGAAACATTACAGTTATTTAACTCTCTTACTGGGTAAACATCACATTCATTAAGCCAGAGTAATGGGTACGCAGCCCCAAGTAAATGTGCTCTTTTAATACTAAAAAAGAGACAAGAAATCAGTTACCATAAAGCTACTAAGGTGACGTCTTAAAAGTGTTTTGGACAGTAATGGACTGGAACGTCCCAAAGATCTTTTTTTGGGAATCATCATTAGATTATATTATCAGTCTTACTACTAACTAACTGGTGGACAGTAACTAAGTAAATGTAACTCATTACTGTACTTAAGTACTTTTTTCATGTATCTGTACTGAAGTTACTCCATTACTGGGCGACTTTTTCCTTTCACTCCACTACATTTCAGAGTCTAATATCTGACTTTTTCCTCCACTACATTGTGAGAAATCCTTCGTTCCTTTTGGTTTCTGTGTCTATAAAAATGTAACATGTCAAAACGAAAGAAGCGCAAAGCCAGAGCATCAATCAGGGCCCAGCGGTCACTTTGTTTAGAGCTGGTTTTGACCTGTTGGTCATACCGACCCGGTGCAGCACACGGTTCAACGTCAGCGCAGCAGCGTCAAACTTTGGGAGAGTCTGTTCAACATAAATGATGAACTAACCTAACTTTGTGTAAATAGAGCACAATATAGAAATATGTCCACATATGCAGTCGAGACTGACGCGGCTTTTTTCTGAATTTCTACAAACACCATTTCATTTTATAGTAAATTAGTTTGGGCTGGTTTATGTTTATGAACAGACGCCTACAGATCAACATAGTAAAGGAGCTCATCTGTGATCCTGAGTTTAAAGCCAGTTTTTATTCAACTTAAACTTGGAACTAAGTTGAATTTAGTTCATCTTTTAGTACTTTCACTTTTGATACTTAGGTAACGTTACATTTGAAGGTAAATACTTAAGTACTTTTACTCAAGTGGAGGTCTAAAGGGAGGAACTTCTACTTTTACTGGAGGTGTATTTTATCTCAGGTGCCTCTGCTTTAACTCAGGTAACTACATGGTTTGTGTACTTCGTCCACCACTGGTAACTAAGATGCGTTGTATGGTTTGATTCTCCTTTCTTGAGTGATGCTGCCATTAGATCTACGACTTTGAAAGACTAAGCCGTCCTCCATGTGTTCGTGCTCGTATGGTTTCACATCATTAACAGCTGTTTTATTTTGACATAGAGCACTTTAGCTGCTATGCTAAGTAGATCAAAACACGTGTTAGCGGCCAGAACACGCCTCACATCTCCGCGGGTTTTACCCCACCTGCTGTGTAAAAAAGACACTTCGCGTTGCCATGCTGAAGCAGATCTGAACACCTAACGAGTTAAGAAAAGTGAGTATTTTAAAAGCACAGACCGGTTCGGAAGCGTTTCCTCAGGCAGAGCTGTGTTCAGGCGCACTGGAGGGCACCTACTAGTCGAGGCCCCTTAAGCCTGGTCGCAAAACAAATGACGCGAAGGGGAGCAGCGAGCAGCTGAGGCAGAAACATCCCGAGTTTCCGAGTAAAACGAGGTAAATGTCACTTTCACAGCTGTTAAAATCAGACTAAATAAAGTCAGCACCGCCCGCGCTGCTCTGTGGCCCGGGCTGCACCGCAGCAGCGCGTCTGGGCTGCTCCGTGAACGGTTAACGCTCGGTGCTCGGACCAGTAACGGTTAGCCGCTGGTGCAGCGACTGAAACGGGAACGTTTAAATTTATCACATTTATTATTTAATATGAAAAAAAGTCTGCTTCCAAAACAAACTGTAGAGCGACCTTTAACGCTGCGCTGCGAGACTGCGCGGTATCGAAAAGGAAACGTTTATTTATTCGCCAGCTTCTTGTGCGAATTTTCCGTTCCACCTTAAATGGCACAGCAGGTGGTGTAGCCTCTGTACAGGCGCTGTAGTGTGACCTACCTGCTTGGTGCACCATTTAAGGTGGAACGGAAAATTCGAGAAAAAGAAGGGCGCGAACTTCAGCCTCATATAATAGTATGATTATAGAAAGGCCAATGCAGTAATTAAACGACATTTGTGAATCCTGGAAGTGGCTTACGTGGCAGGTTTGCTTCCATTAATTTGATCATATTTTTATACGATAATTCGACTGATGTTATATATTAACTATAAATCCGTTATATTATCGTTAATGACGTTAACGTAATACTAATATTACATTAACGTTAGAAATGATAATGTAATACTCATATTACATTAACGTTAAATTATCATTTCTAATATTACGACGTTATGGTTAATATAAGGGGCTGTCGCGAGATTTGTTGTTGAGATTATTGCAGTGACTTCGGCTGACTGCAGTCATTTTCCACAGTCATTAGATTTCACAGGCAAATTATGGTGCAGCGAACAAAATGTGAGTGTAGTTTTGTGGGTTGAGGCAAATAAATATAAGTAAAGGGAAGCAGTGAATGCGTTTATTGAAACACTGTGGGACTTAAATCATGAAAACATACAGAAAAGGTTCTGATTTCCAACTTTGGTGCACAATGTTAAGAGGACAGCACTAAATTAAGATGGTATTGCTTTATTTTTATTTTATTTATTTATTTTTTAGCTACGTAGCTAATTCTAAAACTTTTTGCATGTATAATACCAGAATGATTTTTTTTTTTTTGGCTTTAATTTTTTTATTTTTTTAGGTGGCTAATGAGCCAGTTTGACAACTTTTTACTTATATTTTAATAGTTGCAAACAATTAAGGAGAAAATGAAAAAAAACATTTTTTAAACAAAAAATTATTACAATAAAAAATATCCAGTAAATGTCTTGGTCGTGACAGCCCTGATTAATATTCATTGTTTGCCTCTGATGGCTCATGTGAATGGCTTCATTCACCAAAACACCCAGCGATTCACTCAGATGAAATGTTTTAATTTAGTCAGGATGCTCGCTGCGCACAAAATGTGTTTAATGATGAGTTAGAGGCCTGTTTTGCATATTGCTGCCTACTATGATAATGATATCACAGAAGTGATGAAGATTGACAGATAGTATATTGTTTTGACTTGGTTTCCAAATACATGCTTACCTACATGTTATATTGGTGATATCTGTATAAGCAGTAGCGAGCGTTTATTGTACTGTGTATCAGTAACTATTAATCCGTTATAGCCATAAATGATCAAACTGTGCTCTCTGAAGTAGAATTTATTGTGTGTCTTGGAGCCGAAAGCCTAAAAATGGATTGTCTTTGAAGCTTTGTGTCTTCAAGGTGCGATCCGGCTGATTTCTCAATGAAGACTAAATGTCAGATTGTTTCTTTCTTTTTCATTTATCCAGAATGACTGAGAACGACGTGGAGAACGAGCTGTTAGACTATGAGGAGGACGAGGTGGATGCAGCAGGTGCTGTCGGGGATGGAGGGCTCACCGGGGACAGTGGTGTGATGGCTATAAGAAAGGAGGGGGTCAAAGGGTCCTATGTGTCCATCCACTCTTCAGGATTCAGAGACTTCCTTTTAAAGCCTGAGCTTCTGAGGGCCATCGTGGACTGTGGCTTTGAGCATCCATCTGAGGGTGAGGAGCATGAAAGATTCCTTTAGCCGGTGTTAGATGAGCAGATTCTCACCCACTGTCCAACTTTAGGTCCAAGGGAAGTGTGCAAGCAGAGCAGACTGGTTGTGAGGGAGAGTAGGCTTCATTGACAGCTGTGTGTCTGTCCAGATGGCAGGACAGTGTGTTTCCAGTTCAGGTTTTCAGACAGTTCAAATAAAAAAAATACCTGTTAAGAAATACTGTGTATGTATTCAGACTTAAGATGTTTAAAGAATTATGTCATCAATTATTTAAACATAATTTATTTCTTATTTATTCATTTATACTAACTTATCATTTATTTGATACTTTCTATTGGATGGTGGCTGTCCAGAACCCTGACCCCTAAATTTACACTTGTGAAAATAATGCAAATTTTATGTATTTTTAAATGATGTTTCTTTAAAAATATTCTAAAGTGAAGTTGAAATATTTAGATCTACGTAAGTTTAATTTAAAAAAAAAAAAAAAACTGAACCCCCACATTTTAGAGCAGGGGCGTGGCCAAAATATCCCTCATGGCCACATGGTGAGCACCGAGATCCCATTGTTTTAAAGTAAATGTTAAATATATTAAATGTACACTAAATATAGAGACAGGAGAGACATATGTAAGGAGAGAAATCCTCTCTGCTATGTACAGATATATTTATATTAATTTTGTCTGAAAATCAAAATTAAGAATTGTCACTACCTGAACAGTCACTGCTAAAACCTTTGGTATTATTTCTTTAGTGCTATGACTGAAATCGAATGTTCATTCGTTTATTTTAATAAAATAAACAGAGTTACGTTGTAGATCATTGTAATCTGAAGTCCAAGCCAGTTAAAGGTCTGAATGTTGGTTTTTGAGCTCTGATTTTGAACAAATTTGGTAGAATGACTTATTATTATTATTATTATTATTATTATGTGTTTCATTTGTGTTATTATGTGGAGCTGTGATGTGATGGAAATATGCTTAAAATAGTTTTCTGTATATCTGTCTACTTGCATATGTAGGCAAAAGTTTGGGCGCCCCTGGTCAAATGACATGTTTTGTTGATTTTCTACATGTAAATGAGTTAACACACACATCTACAGAGAACACACTGCGGCACACGTTATTACTGTTTATTTGCTGAATTTACCATATTAAGAAAAAACGATGAGGCACAGTTTAATCAATGAAAGCACTAATAATTATCAAATGAATAATAATGAGTTGCTCCACGCCTACAATACTGCTACATTATTTATACTCTGTGATTTTCTGCTGTCTATTAGTCGATAAGTGTGATAATCATATCTGCCAACACTGTTAAATAAAACTTTTATATAGTATAAAATTAATATAAATATAAAACAGTGTCAGCCAATAAGATCAGTGAGTGAACTTTTAGACTGTCAGTCACAGAGTTTTCATATCAGTCAGGGCTGATATCTTTGTCTAGTGTATTAGGTGCCTTTTGACTGTGTGTAGCAACAGCCAGCTCCCAAAACTGAAAAGAGCATAATTTCACAAATTAACTGTCAAATTGAAGACATTTTCATTCACGTTAAAATGGCCTTTTGTACAAAGACAGACAATTTAGCTCCCTCAGTGGTGCTTATATAAGGCTATGCATATGAGACTAGCTACCTATGTAAATGTATTTGGAACGTTACAGCTGTATTAAAGCTTTTCCCTCTCTGTGTACTTGCAGTCCAACATGAGTGCATTCCTCAAGCCATTCTGGGGATGGATGTGTTATGCCAGGCCAAGTCTGGAATGGGGAAGACGGCCGTATTTGTGTTAGCTACACTACAGCAATTAGAGCCAGTGACCGGGCAGGTAATTCTTCTGAATCGAAAAGAAAACAGTATTATTACATCAAAGGAATTATTCGGCCAAAACATTTGCTCTTTTTAGTTTAGTGCTGTAGCTACAAGACTCTAGACAACAGTAGTCACCCAAATGTGCAAATACGTCCCCAAAACGTCTCTCAATCAGCTTCAACCACATCTAGGCCTTGATTAAGCATACACGTGTGGTAAGGTGTCGACATAGTTTAGGATACAGCATGACTCACTGAGTGTGTTTACATGCACTCAGTGATCTGATCATAATCGGATGTCTGCAGTTATCTAATTATTTGAACTTGTCATGTGAACAGCACACTCCAGTTTCTTAGATTAGGAGTAGGGTCTAGAAGTCAATCAAGAAATCTGATGAAGAGGCTGAATTTTAGCTCAGTAATCAGATGTGCGAAACAGACAGTGGTCCTGGAAATAAGCCAGCAGTGTTGCCGTGAGCGACGCTGGAACGGACTACACGCTTGACAAAATGAAGCATTTAAATATTCTTCATATACATGAGTAATCGGGGCAGTCGTGGGCTGGAGGTTAGGGAACCAGCCCTGTGACCGGAAGGTGGCCGGTTCGATCCTCTCGACTGACAGTCCATGACTGAAGTGCCCTTGAGCAAGGCACCTAACCCCCAATGTGGATAGGACTGCCCACTGCTCTGGGCAAGTGTGCTCACTGCCCCCTAGTGTGTGTGTCACTGCACAGATGGGTTAAATGCAGAGGTCTAATTTCACAGTGTGCAAACACAGAGACAAAAGGTTCTCAATTCTAACACGAGTACATGTAAACGTGTTGATCGTATTACTGACAAAATCTGATTTTCTGCAGTTATCGGATCATTAAGTGCTCACTATGCACTGTAAACATAAACAAAACTGAAAGCAGCAGGCAGTCAGGTGTTGCGTCGAATTCTGGCCCTGTAGAATCTAACTACCTCTCACGAGTACACACATCCTGCAGGCTTATGGATCTAAGATTAAATAAATTATTTCGGTTTTCTCCATTTATAAATTAAGATGAGCAGTTGCAGAAAAACAACAGAAATCATGAATGTTACCTATAACATCTAAACGACCACTGCATCCGTCTGCACAGAGAGGTTCGTCATACTGTGTCCTAAACCACATTGGCAAGTCTGCAGAGCCTTAATGAAAACCAGTATCTGGTTTGAGCTAGTCGAGAGAAATTATAAGGAAGTTTTTAAGAAAAAGATTTGGGTGACTATTGACTTGTAGTGTTTGTTAGCATCATAGCGCCAGTTTAAAACTAAAGCACTACATTTTGGCCGCCTATCATGTCTTGGCTAAATGACTGTCTCTGCAGTAATTGTCCTTTTAAATTTGACTCGACGGCTTCTTCAATAAGTGAATGTAACAGTGACATGTCTTTGTTGCTAAAAATGAGAAGGAGTCAATAATTTCTCGCTTGCAGGTATCAGTGCTGGTGATGTGTCATACCCGAGAGCTGGCGTTCCAGATTAGCAAAGAGTACGAGCGCTTTTCCAAGTACATGCCTGCTGTTAAGGTAGGAAGGCGTTCTCTTGTATGTGGCTGCAAACTGTAGGTGTAATAAGAACATTCTCCCTCTATGCTTCAGCTGCAGGTTATTATTCATTTAATCTTATGACTAATTACTCAGTAACTACTATGAAACGAACGCGTAAGTTCTGTAATGAGTGAAGACACACGGACAGAGTTTAAGTGGTTAATAGAGCTGCTTCACTACCTTCTCAGTACATTAGTTTGTCGAATAGCTTATTTATGCTTTGTTGCTTTAGTTTTTGCTGTCTTGCTTCTTCTCTCCCCGAGGTGGCAGTGTTCTTTGGCGGTTTGTCTATAAAGAAGGATGAGGAGGTGTTGAAGAGAGAGAGCCCTCATGTGGTTGTGGGTACTCCCGGCCGTATCCTGGCCCTGTCCCGCAACAAGAGCCTCAACCTGCGACACATCAAACATTTCATCCTGGACGAGTGTGACAAGATGCTGGAACAACTTGGTGAGGGGCTTTTTTAATGAGTTAAAGCACTGAAATGGCCCAAAAATGTTGTAGTACTGGGATCAGCTCAGCTGAGCATTCAAAGTAGTAAACACTTTGTATGTATAACATTTAATATTAAGTCTGCCCTTTTTTTTAAACTCATTATAACAGGCTGTTTTGCCTTTAAGACTGATGTATGTAAATAAGCTCTGTAATGATTGGCTGCCCTGTATTGTGCCTAATTTGTAAAGCACTCAAAGCTGAAACACTCCTTAGAATGTCATTATATAAGCAACGATTTCAAAACAGGATGTTTTTGCTGTTTAATTTAAATAGATGTACTGTGTGGGCTGCGTAATAAATGGTATATTTTGAAAATAACAATGTTTACACACTTTTAAACTCTTGGTTCAAAACGAGGGAAATTGTTTTTTTTAAGATATGGGCCTTTTAATGCTTTCTTTCCTTATATCCATGTATTATTAATATTACTTATATACAAATATCTGTTGCATTGACCACAGCCACAAGAATATCTGTCGAGCCTTTTCCATACCAGAAGTACATCCACTGTTAAATTGTCTTTTGGAGGTTCAGATTTATATGAGTTGCCTGTGATGCGTCCTGTTTGTTCAGAGAAGCCAGTTGAAACGGTCTGGGCTTGATAATGAATACAGGAAACCTGTAGCTGTGCCCTGGTCGGCTTTGCTTTATCTTCACATTCACAGTCCTTTTAAAACTGACCTGGCTGATATCTGCTGTTTGTTATGATTTATCTTGTTGGAGGTGAACTGCTTTAACACTTTCATATGGAAAGGATGGAATTATTGACATTAATTTTTGTCTGTAAAAGTCTTAAATGGCTAAAATGGAAAGATGGAAATTTTAGTCATCTTCGATCATTTCTGAAGCCTAAAAGCAGAATTATAGTGATTTTGAAGTCATTCAGAGTGGATTCTTTACAGTAGTGGTGATAGGAACCAGGGGTCACGATGTCTACACCGCAAATACACCCTTTCCATGTACTGTTTAAAATGACCAGTGAAACCTACATGTTTATTCTTAATTTATGTGCAACGACAATGTTAAAATAGTGGTAAATCTGTAAGAATAAGTTGGTACTGGGTGTTAGTCCAGGCCAAAACCATCGCAAAACAATATCTCCAGTACCAGGATATGTATTTACTGTATTTAGTGTTACAGCTTTCTGTGAATGAGCTTTCAGAAGCATTAAATGCCTTCGATCTCTGGTTCCTCTAACTTTTTCCTTTGCATATATTTTAAAATCTATGAAATTCCTCTTTAACTTTTTGCAGGAGCCCAGTCAGATTATGATCAAAACCCTTAAACTGTGGTTTCTTGTTTGTTTTTTTTTCTCTCTCAGACATGCGCCGTGACGTCCAGGAGATATTCCGCATGACCCCCCACGAGAAGCAGGTCATGATGTTCAGCGCCACCCTGAGCAAAGAAATCCGGCCCGTCTGCCGGAAGTTCATGCAAGATGTAATTACGCATCCTCTCCTTCTACCACGGCAACAGCTCCTCCCTCTTACTCTCCCCTTAGTTACAGACTGTGCCCTAAAATTCAGACGGGGATGAGGTCAGGGGAGGATAAATATCACAGCCATATCTGAGATAGATCATAGAATAAAACAGGCTGTTTTTCTGTCCGTGCTAAAAACAGACTGCTAGCTAACGGGCCCACAGAAAAAGATGTAAATACCTTAAATCCCCTCTTTGGCTGGCAGTGCCACAGTCATAGTTGGCACATCGTAGCCTTTCTGTTTTTGGCAGTTGAGAGTGCGGCTCGCAGATAATAAACCGTCCATCCAGTCCATTCTGTGGCAAATACAAACAGGAATCTGTCCCAGAACTACTCTTTTAGAAGAATCTACACGGTCTGTGCAGAGCAGTGCTTACTCACAAGACATAGGGAGCACATAGATTTGACAAATTACCTTCAAATTAGTGACTAGCATATTGACAACGCCTGAAAACCAGAAGAAGGGCTGTAATTACTGTGCTCTTCAAAAGCACTCGTTTTTGAAGCACTCAGGTGCTTGCATTTATGGGAGCCTTTTATTTATGCAAGCCAAAGACGTGGGTATAATTAGGGTAACAAAGGGGCCAAACAAACCACTACGTGACTTTCAGATAGAAAGCAGGGAGAGTCATAATGACAACCTGACACAGAAAAACAGTGCAGGACCACTTCCAGTTTTACATTGTTCCCCCTTTTTATTGTGCATTTATTAAGAGGGCTGGCAGCCCTGTCAGCTTGGAGCTTAGTGCCCACAAATCCTCCTGTCCTTTCATTAACAGAGGCCCCAGGTGGAACCACATGAGGTTAGCAGGCAATAGTCTAAGACTCCTGAGCATGGAGTGGAGCTAATTAAGTAACACGTAAATTATAACCAAAACAAACAAAGAAGGCAAAGTTAAATAGAGTCGATAGGGAGAATGGATCACTACAGGCGGTTCCATTAATTCCCTTTGCGACAAGGAAGATGGCGCAATTAAATCGTCCTCATTCAGCCAAGAAAAAACTGGCCCCAAGTCTAAAAACTGCTTTTCCTGCCCAGTGGCAACAGCTATGAGTCAAAGCCGACTGCCTGAAGACAAACAACGGCAAACTTATGCTCTGGTGGTGCCTCTCCTGCTTCCGAGAGAAGTTAGAAGCTCTAGAGAAAGCTCCGAACGGAAGAGAAAGAGTGCGCGGGTGTGAGGGGAGAGAATAGTGTGAGGGAGGCTTAAGATGCGGAAGAAGTCGCGGGAAGGATGAGACGAAGAAAAAAGTTGGAGGGAAGAGGAGAGATGCGCGGGTCGTAGTAATGAAAGTAGCACGGAAAAGGTAACTCTATTAAAGAGAACATCCTTCATGAATTACCAAAGACCAGCTGAACGGAAGCCACCTACATCCCTAACTGTGAAGAGAACCTAATCTAATGTAGTTACAGTCATAAAGCAATGCTGTCTCGGGCCTAGATATCAGTATTCAGTGGTTAGGAGCAAGCATATATCTGCACTGAGATCAGGGAGTAGGCCAGGAATGCACAGCGAGGCTGTACAGAGCAGTTATAATTGACTCACAGGTGGACAAGACAAGGACACCTCATAATCCTGCTCTCCCCTGGCTACACTGATCTCAGTCATGTTCATCACTGACTGAACACTGATCTGTGGTCAGTGTGCCTTGGGAAAAGAATATCAGATTGAGATGGGGCTTTAGACAGAAAAGCTGCACTCCTGTCAGCAACAACAGGGTGTATTCTGACAGCTGTGTGAGCTTCCTGCAGGTAAGTGGAACGGTGTGCATTCAACGATGAAGCTGAAGACTGACAGCGCAGAGTAGTTGCGCTTTCATTAGTGCCTCTTTCAGTCACTATCAAATTTAGCAGCTTTTCCACATCTGGCCCTCTGCTAAATTGCCTGATTTTTCAAAGCATTGTTCAGTCGTTGAATGCCCACTTTTGAATAGTTGAGCGTGAGTGTTGGAGTGAATGCATTAATCTCAGGCATTGTTATCAAACTAGCCATGCAGAAAGTCATTGATCATTTGCTGTGTATCAGATCAGGGAGTTTGTTCATTTGAGCAGTAAACAGAAGCAGACTAGATGAGTAATTTTAGAAAATATGCAAATACATTTGCCAGATCTAAAGATTGCCCTCCATTTGTTTAATTTCCAGTCAAAGCAGCCATTAAGCACAAGTTATTTATTCATCAGCAGGAAACATTTAACAGAAAATTACTCGACAAGTAAACCTAATATCATATTTTTTCTGTAGTTAGTGTGCCCACCAGTTATCTTTATCATTTCACTGTTCAGGCGCAAATATTCTTCTTTTTATCCATCTGCTTTTCTCAGTGAGGGCTTCTAGAACAGCTACACATCCTTTCAGACCCATAGTGCTGAGTCGTCTTCTCACAGTGGAAGGATGGACAGAAACACCTGTGGACGTTTTCAGATCTGAGGCAGCTTGATTTTCTCCTCTCGCTCAGAGATGAAAGCTTTAAGGGCGGTTTATCTGATGGGGGCAGTTTTGGTGTTTACCAGGTCTTCCAGGTGGTTGTTAAGAGTGATGTTTTCTTTCCAGTTTTGGAAACTCTTGTTTTTTTTTCACTTACATTCTTTTTTTTCTTTCACCTCCCTTATGCAAGTCTTGTGTCTTATCTGCCCTGAAAAGTGAATCGCTTGTACTTAATGCCCGTTTTGATTGGATATTAAATAAATGAAGGGCTTTGACTTCAGGACAGTGCCTGTAGCTGATGAAGTGGATTAAGCAGTGAATAGTATAGCGGTGTGTGTTTATTCGTTAGTTTAGATTGATGGCGGTGCATTTATTATGCTTATTATGAGGGAGGGGGTATGCATGTGTGCTGAGTGGCTTTGGGACGGGAGGGGAGGGTGTATCTAACCCCCATCCCTTCTCTCTCCTCCCCTCTTCCTTTTTCATATCTGTTTCTTCATCCCTTCCTCTCCGAAACCCTCAAACATCTCTCTTCTGTCTTTTTGTTTTGTTTTTTCCCCACCCTTGACCCTATTAATGACAACCACAATCCAACACTCTTTCCTTTTTTTAACACTTGGCAACATTATTAACCTTCTCTCTCACTTTCTTATACCTTTAACTGCTTTCTGTAACCTTCCATGCATCATTTCTGCACTCTGATAACGCCCCCCCTTTGACCCCTATCCCAACCCCCCACCCCTCAACACCTGCTCCACCGTCCGCTGGTCATCCTAGCCGATGGAAATATTTGTGGATGATGAGACCAAGCTGACACTGCATGGCCTGCAGCAGTACTATGTCAAGCTGAAGGACAACGAGAAGAACCGGAAACTCTTCGATCTTCTGGACGTGCTGGAATTCAACCAGGTATCTCCATGGAAACTAAACGCGTTCCAAGAACAGGAGCCATCAAGCACTTTATTAGAGATGCAACACTTATTACTTTGGATTTAGTTTAAAGATATTTCTCTTTATTCAGTGTTGTCAGACCTATCCGGCCCCTCTGGTATCAGTGTGCAGTATGTTGATATGCTATTAAGCCCATGCTAGAACAGGCGTTCCGAGTGCAGACTGATGGACTGGCAGAGAAGCTGCGACGGGGATGATGTCATGACACGTGATTAGCCTATGATTTGGACAGAAGTAATTGGATGGCCACATTCACTAGCTTCTCTCCGAATACCTCACACCTTGGTTGCCCCCACAGTCAACCATAAAAGCTTCCACTCCATATGAGACAATTTAACCAACCCAGGCTGCGTCTCCCAAAAGCACCTCAGCACCAAAAATCCAAAAATAGTAGAGCAAGCATCACACCGAACACTCTCTACTATTCAAGAAGATGTTAATACTAAGATCTTTCTGGGAAACTGAGCACTGATGGTCTAAGATCCTAACAAATAACACATGTAGCCTTTCACTTGGTGTTATCATGTGATAAAATAAACACCAAAGGAAACCAGGTAAATTGCCTGTTTTTAGACATGTATCCATGATGGATGGATTCCATACGATCAAAAAGAAAAATATAAACATAGCTAGCCATGTCAGTCACGTCATTCATGCATTTTGCCAGATCAGTCAGCTGACAATGGACCCCTAGCATTATCGACACTGGACCCCCAGGTTGAAAGCCACTGCGTTACACTGCATTTGGGGCATTAACATCACCACTGTGGCGATGAATCTGATAACCTAAATCTGATTTATTTTTTTTAATAGCTGTTATCAATTATCTTCATATGATTGATTGGTTTTTAAGATTGGTGTCATTTTTTCTGGTCTTTGATAGTTTTTGTCTGGGGTTGCAGGGTCAGTTTCTTCACTTTTTCACATAAGCTAGCCATTAGCTGAAATGAGCCAGTAGAGACATGGTTTAGGCCATGTTAAAAATTAAATCAGTTTATGAACATTTCAGTGGCAAACCTTAAGTAAAAATAGGATTTTTGCACCTCTGTATTAAACGATCATGGTCCTCTGTTGTAGAACACTGAACAACTTCATGGATTATAAAAAGGACAAATTTAATCCAGTTAAAAGAGCCTGTAAACAGCAAGAGCATAAACTGCCTTATAGCACATCGCTGATAGAATGCAGATTCATTATGCCATTATTTGATTTTGTTCATTCATTTTTACTGGTTGTTTTCTTCCTGTTATTTCATAAATCACTTATTTTTGCAAATGTAGAATCAAAAAAAAAAATTACGTGCTGCTCCTGTTTTGCTTATGCATTTTGTTTGTAAACCTAAAAAATACTAAATTGTGTGATACATGTCATGTATAAAATATCAAGAAATTACATTTTTGCCAAATTGCCCGGCCTTAGTATCTGGTATATGTTGTGCTTTTCCTGTAATCTTGCTTTTCAGGAAATTATTTTTTTATTAGGAGCTTAATTTTAGGGTATTTGCTGCTCTGTGGTATGACCTTGGGTTTGAGAAAGGCACCACATAAATAAAACATTATTATTATTATTATTATTGTTACGAATATGCTAATTGGTATCACATTGGAATGTGGGTTTGGGTGTTGTAGGTGGTGATCTTTGTGAAGTCAGTGCAGCGCTGCATTGCCCTTGCTCAGCTGCTGGTGGAACAGAATTTTCCTGCCATCGCTATTCACAGAGCAATGCCCCAGGAGGAAAGGTGGGACACAGCGACATTCATACAAAACATGCTTGCTAAAGGAATCCCACCAGCGTTTTCCAACCTAATCTCTACCTGCCACTATCTATGTCAATAGATGAAACCGAAATGAGATTCTTTCATGTCTGTTTCATCTCAGGACCTTTCTTAGTGTACAAAGAAAGATTCCCATTGGCAGCTCCACACTGGCTGAGCATGTTTTGAGTATTTTTTTTTTTTTTTTTGGCACAACAAAACTCAAATAATTTTCCACAGCGTTTGTCAGTATGATGCAGATGTAGCAGACATAAACTGAGTTGAAAAATGTTGGAATATTCCTTCAGTGTTGTTGCCTCTGGAACAATTGATGTTCTGATCGTTACCTCCAGGCTAGCTCGATATCAGCAGTTTAAGGACTTTCAGAGACGGATCCTTGTGGCCACTAACCTGTTCGGTAGGGGAATGGACATCGAAAGGGTCAACATCGCCTTCAACTATGACATGCCTGAGGATTCTGACACATACCTGCACAGGGTTGGGCATTAAACTGATCATACTACTTAATGATGATAATTACACTAAGTTGGCAGTTTACTATATACACCTTGTACTACAGTAATATCTGGTCCATTTCTATTCATGGATAAGGTAAAGTAGAGCAGATAAATTGTGCAGCAACAGATAGTACAGTAAGCAATGGTACACCTACAAATTTTACATGATGAGTGTTTCAGATAAAATTGGCCAATAAGCGACAATCCTAAATTCCAACATAGTTGGGAAAGTATATGTATATGAAATACGAATAGGTTTAGGCGTAAAAAAAAGCTTCCAGGAAAGTTGTAGTCAGATATGAACAAGGATGGATTGAGGCTTGCCACTTTGGCAAAAATGCATCAGTGATTTACCCAACAGTTTAACATTGTTATTCACTGAAGATTGCAAAGACTTGAGGTATTTCACCGTCTGTGGTTCATATTATCATCAAATGATTTAGTGAATCTGGATCTCAGTGCGGAAAGGACAAGGCCAAAAACCACAACTGAATACCTGTGACCTTCAGTCTCTCAAATGGTACCACATTAAAGAATGTGGTCAAAGAAGAAATGAACTATCCAGATTGTTACCAGTGTAAAGTTCAAAAGTGGCATGTGGTGATTTTAGTGGTTAAATTGCACATTTGTGGAGGCACCATTAACGCTGAAAGATACAGTATTTACACATTTTATAGCAACATATTTTGCCTTCTAGACAACGTCTTTTTCAGGGACGTCAATGCTTATTTCTACACGACAATGCCAAGAATGTCAGAATATTGTAAAACTGCATAAGTGGATTTTAAGAAATTTCTTCTTATAGTTGAAATGAGGCCCAATGTTCTTAAGATAATATATCATATATTGTGCTTCTGTACTTTTTTCTCAATTTAAAGCATGCCAAAAAGAATTTACTGATCACTGCTTTATAATTAGCTTTTCACTAACTTTTTAACTTTTATGGAATTGACATTTGTAGATGTACCACTATGTTTTGTGCTCTCTGACTCCACCCCATCTCCTTTTTCTCAGGTGGCAAGAGCAGGTCGCTTTGGGACGAAAGGTTTGGCCATCACGTTTGTGTCTGATGAAAACGATGCCCGTACGCTGAATGATGTTCAGGACCGGTTTGAAGTGAACATCAGTGAACTTCCAGAGGAGATCGACATCTCCTCCTACAGTAAGTGCTGCGTGGTCGTTTCCAGGGGGAAATCAGTGACTGTCTGTTTGAATAGCTTTATGACCTCTGCATTATATGCACGTTTTCAAATATCATATGCCAGTAGGTCACGTGGTAAGAGGGCAATCTGAGGCTGAACGCTTGCCTTTGAATTAAAACTGTTTTAATAGAGGCTGTTAAGTGATTTTAAACAGTAGATCTCATCACATTACTCTCTTACAATATGAGCATTAATATTCTGTTCTTATTCATGTTGTTAACAGTTTAGCCCAGAACAATTTGCATTTACAAACTGCAGGGACGTTTTCCACAGAGCAGCTTGTTAAGTGCCATCTTGAAGAGGGTTTTACAAAAGTATTATCTGCTGGGGTCAAACCTTTCTGTCATAGCCAAGTTCCCTTTCTGGCTAATCTACACTTTGTCTTTTATTTATTTATTTATTTTTTATTCAATTAATTAGTCAGAAGCCACAATGGGCCAAAGGCTGCATTTACAGGCCTGTTTACAGGGAAAATAAATGGAAAAAGAAAACGTGTTAGCAAATGGAACAGCACAAGGTCGTACTCTGAAAACCATGTTGCCTCGTCTGGGAGCTGTTACGTTTTTATTATTCAGTGCAATCAAGTGCTTGCCATATACAGTCTTGTGCAAATGTTTATGCACCCCTGGTCAATTTACATGTGTTGATTATTTAATGATAAATAAATTAACATGTGACCAGACATAAATGTTCTCAGGAATGAAAAATTTTAGTGCGCAGTTTCTATTTATTTGAGTTTAATGTGTTGAAATACAGAAAAAATGGCCTATGCCCAAATGTTTTTTTTTTTTAAGTAAATTACATGTTTTGGTGAAAATAACACATCCTTTACAGAGAACATTTGAAGCACACTTATTATTATATATATTAAGAAATATAGATATATAAAAGAAATGGTCCAAAATGACTTGGAAAAAAGTCTGGTTCCATTGACTTACATTAAAGGTAGAGTCGATTTTTTTTCCTTCTCCTGTAAACTTACCATTTTGAAGATACAAGGTTATATTTTGACATCAACTGTGTGTGTGTGTGTGTGTGTGTGTGTGTATGTATTATTATGTTATAATGTTTACCATTTTGCTATTTTAACAAGGGTTTAATATGACCTAAACTTTTGCATATGACTGGATAATTGTGTGGGTGTGGGTGGATAATAGCATAATGAATGTAGCACATATTTGATATACACTATACTGCCAAAAGTCTTCAGTCACCCATCCAAATCATTGAATTCAGGTGTTCCAATCACTTCCATGGCCACAGGTGTATAAAGCCAAGCCCCTAGGCCTGCAGACTGCTTCTACAGACACTAGTGAAAGAATGGGTCACTCTCAGGAGCTCAGTGAAGTCCAGTGTGGCACCTGTGCAACAAGTCCAGTCGTGAAATTTCCTCACTACTAAATATTCCACAGTCAACTGTCAGTGGTTTTATAACAAAGTGGAAGCGATTGGGAACGACAGCAACTCAGCCACGAAGTGGTCGGCCACGTAAAATGACAGAGTGGGGTCAGCGGATGCTGAGGCGCATAGTGCGCAGAGGTCACCAACTTTCTGCATATCCAGTCACTAAAGACCTCCAAACTTCATGTGGCCTTCAGATCAGCTCAAGACAGCGTAGAGAGCTTCATGGAATGGGTTTCCATGGCTGAGCAGCTGCATCCAAGCCTTACATCACCAAGCACAATGCAAAGCGTGGAATGCAGTGGTGTAAAGCACCGCCACTGGACTCTAGAGTGGAGACGTGTTCTCTGGAGTGACCAATCACGCTTCTCCATCTGGCAATCCGATGGACAAGTCTGGGTTTGGCGGTTGCCAGGAGACGGTACTTGTCTGTCTGCATTGTGCCAAGTGTGAAGTTTGGTGGAGGGGGGTTGATGTGGGGCTGTTTTTCAGGAGTTGGGCTCGGCCCCTTAGTTCCAGTGAAAGGAACTCTTAACGCTTCAGCACCAAGAGATTTTGGACAATCTCGTGCTCCCAGCTTTGTGGGAAGTTTGTGGACGGCCCCTTCCTGTTTCAACATGACTGCACACCTGTGCACAAAGCAGGTCCATAAAGACATGGATGAGCCAGTTTGGCGTGGAAGAACTTGACTGACCTGCACAGAGTCCTCAACCCGATAAAACACCTTTGGGATGAATTAGAGCGGAGACTGTGAGCCATGTCTGACCTCACAAATGCACTTCTGGAAGAACGGTCAAAAATTCCCATAAACACACTCCTAACCCTTGTGGAAAGCCTTCCCAGAAGAGTTGAAGCTGTTATAGCTGCAAAGGGTGGGCCAACATCATATTAAACCCTATGGATTAAGAATGGGATGTCACTCAATTTCATATGCGTGTGAAGGCGGACGAGCAAATACTTTTGGCCCTATAATGTATGCAAAAATGACTTCTTTTCTGTGATTTAAAATTCACTGTAATGCACTCAGTAATCAGCATATACATTGGTTGATCATTCACAGCTACTTCTGTGTGTGAAACTGTATTAAACAGTAATACTGACATACTGTCCATTTAAAGGTGCACGTATGCTTCCTATGTATCCCTCAGTGCTTTATATTGTATTTTGAGTTGCTTGCAGTTGTATATCTGTAAATCTGTGTGTTATTAAATGTGTGCAGTGATAAAATCATGTCATTTACCCAGACCTCATTTCTTTGTCTCTGTCCCAGTTGAGCAGACGCGGTAAGGACGATAAGCTCCAGTGAAGAAGAGCTGAGCTGTGCGGAGAGCGGCTTTCAGTAGCTTCACATTTCACCCTGACTGTTACGGTGAAGTTTAGAGAGAATGTATAATTGACAAAAAGCTATAGTTACCCCACACTTACAGAGGTGCTGAACTGCTCCTGAAGTTTGATGCTACATTGTTACCTTTGTAAAACAAGCTTTGTTCATCTTTGGATGTTAAAATGACGTGTTTGTAAAAGATTTTATTTACTTTTTCAAAAGTGTTTCATTTCCTGTTTTTTTTTTTTTTTTTTGTTGTTGTTGGCTGTTACTGACATTTTTTATGCAAGTGGAGTGGCATTGTTTGCGTTTTTTGGTGCAGTGTTGGGTCAAGATACTTTATTTAGATTGATATATGAAGCAGTATATAGGTGTACAGTAGCTGAATGCTACAGTGTTCCAGTAGCTCTTGATGAAGGCATGTCTGATGGGGAATTATGAAGGAGTGTTATGTGCGCAGTAGGAAAAACTACAGTAATCAGTGTTCTGTATTTGTTGGCAATGTTATTTGATTATTCACAGCTATGTTTGTTCTATAACTCCTTATATCTGTGTTGAATTAGCAGTGGTACTGACATACACATCTCTGTTGAAGGTGCATTGTGTAAGGCTTTTCTTTTTTTTTATATTTCATACAACATATCAAAAGAGAATTCCAGGGATTTCTTTTTTAAAAACATTTCTGCATAATTCAGTGGTTTAGATGTAAATGTAAACACAGCCATTCACAGTGGTTTGATGTGAAATGGTTCATTGTATAGAGAAACTTACTGACTCAGATTTCTTTACAGTGGTGGTGATAGGAACCAGACGTCCAAAACCACTAGTGGACCTACACGTGTCTTCTCACCTTTAATGTTGATGGTAAAATAAAGTTATCCTCAAAGCCTTGCATGTAAGAAATTCTTTAAAAAAAAAATAAAAATACACCCAAACTATCATAAAACAGAGTCTTGGATGTCAGGCAACTTTGTGTGATGGAGCTTTTAGGGGCGTTAAACTCTTCAGACGTCTGGTTCCCATCAACTCCACTGTAAACAATCCTGATTCTAGTTTCTCCAGAAAGGACACAGCATTTTGCATCAAACCACTCTGACTTTGAATTATGCAGAAATTTACATGTAATATCCTTTTAAATTGTTTGTAGCTTGTTTTTGTTTCATGTTTTTTGACCAGCCTGATGACCGATTCATACAAGTACGATTGAGAGCAAAACATTTATTACGAAAACATTAATGCGCAAGACTTTTTGTGTTTACAGCACTTTCAGATCAAGCACTCATTTATGCCCACATAATGCACCTGTTGTTCTCAAGCTGTTTTCCAGTATTCAAACTCCTGTGTGCGTAAGCACTCGCTGAATTTCATAAATAAATATAAAACTGAAATTGCTCTTTTATCTCAGGTTTTTTTCCTCTGCGTCTGCAGCTCTTTTGTCTGTGCTGTAAAACACTTTATTACCTGCCGTCACAACAGCGAGACTTCTGACTCCCCACTAATCCATACAGTGACGAAGTGAAGTACATTTAGAGGACGTTTTCAGTGCTAATCTGGACATCAGGTTGAGTAAAGTTAATTATAGTGTTTCACTAATTAGATGGGTAAATTTTTTTTTTGCCTCAGTTGATTTAATCTTTTCCAGGCCTAGTTTTCCACAAACGAAATCAGTTCCCATCCACAGTGTAGATGTTAGAGTCCAGAAAACTGACTAAAAAAAATTGCAATCCACAATTCCTTGTAAATTTAAAGAGGAATTCCATTAAATGTGTGTGTGTGTGTACACACACACACACACACACACACATACATACATATAAATAACTGCCCTGACATGGACTGGCGACCTGTCCAGGGTGTATCCTGCCTTCTGCCTGAAGACTGCTGGGATAGGCTCCAGCACCCCCCCGCGACCCTGACAGAGATGCGGCTTAGAAAATGGATGGCGAGATATATATCCTCTTCTTCTTTCGGGCTGCTCCCTTTAGGGGTCGCAACAGCGGATCATCTGCCTCCATCTTGCCCTATCCACTGCCTCCTCTACTTTTACACCAACCATCTCCATGTCTACCTTCACTACATCCATAAACCTTCTCTGAGGTCTACCTCTTCTCCTTCTACCCAGCAGCTCCATCTCCAACATTCTTTGCCCAATATATCCACTATTCCTCCTCAACACATGTCCAAACCATCTCAACCTGGCCTCTCTGGCTTATATATATATATATATATATATATATATATATATATATATATATATATATATATATATATATATATATATATATAAGTACATACATACATACACACACACATATTAAAAAAAATATATATATACATATATACACGTGTGTATAAAAAAATACATGCATACATACACACACACACACACACACACACACACACATATATATATATATATATATATATATATATATATATACACACACAGCTTATGTTTGCTAAATAAATTGCGCATTATAATGTGCAGAAGCGTGTTCTCTGTAGATGATGTGTTCAGTTCACTTAGAAAATCAACAAACCATGTAATTTGATCAGGGATGAACAAACTTTAGCATGTGACCCCTGGTTCCTGTCTAAGTTTTTCTACAATAAACCATTTCACACCAAACCACTCTGTTTATCAACAACTGCATTAAGCTGAAACTTTGAAAAATAGGTGGAACTCCCCTTTAATAAGATTAGTACTCAGCTGAATAAAGGTTCATCTGGTTTGACCTCATGGGGCCTGTGCGCTCTTTATGATGCTGATGGTCTAGAGAAGAGGAAGTAAGCACAGTGGTGTCAGCAGCAAGACTTTATTACGGGAAGTCAACAGGACGAGAAGAGAGTGTGAAAGGAAATCTGTGGGAGAACAAATGGTGCTGAACGGTGGGTGGGTCTGCATGTGCTCGGGGTGGGGGGGCAGGGGCAGTGATATAAGCAAAAAAAAATGCCTGTGTGAGTATTTTTAGGGCATGTTATTGTTATACCGGTGTGAAATTCAGTCGAGCAGATCAGTATGTTAGACTTGCCATATAAACTGGTAAAAGAGCGAATCTTGAAGCTGAATTTGAACACTAACACTCCTAAAGCTCTCACGATTGTGATTACAAGATTAAGTGATCCTTATTAGTCCCACAACAGGGAAATTTCACCTCTACATTTAACCCATCAATGCAGTGAAACACCACATACACACTACTGAGCACACTTGCCCAGAGCAGTGGGCAGCCCTATCCACAGCACCCAGGGAGCAGCTGGGAGTTAGGTGTCTCGCTCAAGGACACCTCAGTCATGTGCTGTTAGCTCTGGGGATCGAACCGGCAACCTTCCAGTCACAAAGCCGGTTCCCTAACCTCCAGCCCATCGATAAACAGCAGTGATTAGAGAAATGTAGACTTTAAGTTCTCTGGTCTTAGTAGGAAGGGAACTTTATATGCATTTTTAAAGGGCCCCCCATCTTGAAAACCAAACAACGCTGCAAAACAGCCCAAACTGAAGTCACTGATGGCGTGAAGCCACCAAAACTAATGTATTTACATATCACTGCTGCTGGAACAAAGCCTTGTATCTCCAGTTTTGTTTTTCAGTTTTTGAGATAATTTGAAAATCCCTGTTGCCCTTTAAATGGTGCATAAATTTCATGCTGAATGGACCAAAAGAAATGACCCAAAAAGACTTGGTAAAAATTCCAAAAGTTCCATTGACTTACATTAAAAGTATAGTTTTTTTCCTTCTCCTGTAAAGTTCCCATTTCGGGGATACAAGGTTTTGTTCTGACAGCAGCGATATGTACAATTATATTCAAATACCTGGTTTACTGAATTGACACAAGCTGCATCCAGAGATTTCAGCTGAAAGACAAACTCAATATATTTGAGAAACCGAAACATTTTTTGTGAATGAGAATTGAAAGCGTGCTAATCGTCTCCGATTTAACGGTGATGTAAACGATGATGTGATGAGAAACAAATGTATTTGCATGCCTTTGAAAAACGATGCAGGCTTTGCTGTAGTACCTTTAAGTCCCTTGTTGTTTGGGCCATTTCTTCAATCTGATTCCTCATTTGTTCATCAAATTCAATTACAGACTACTCGGTTGCTAATGTAATAGATACCGACAGCCCTAGATTTCTTCTGTAAGCCAATTTGCTGAGCTGCTTAAACTGTTCTCATGGATGACCTTTTAAAAACGTGGGAAAATGCAGCTGCTGTAAAGTTAAATTCCTGAGTTGCAACAGTGCATGCAGTCTAATGGCGGAACGGGACCGCCGAGAAAAGCCTCGGACAAATAGGACCAATGGCAGCCCACCTCTGGACTGCAGGGTTTACATTGCAGAATTAGTTTGGACTCCTGAAAAGCTCACAGACCTCAAAGTGAAATCCACTCAGAAACATTTCAAAAGGTTCAGTTTCCACTGCATCACAGTTACAGGAACAAATGAGCTTTCTCTTATACTGGCATATCAAAATAGTCATTTATTCTCAATGTATTAAATTTATAAACAACACATCAGGCAGTGGTTTTATACTTCATACAGACATTTGAACAAACTCTCGCAAACATCCCAATACAGTACATTTAAATTATATTAGAACGGTTCCTCTCATCCCTCCTGCTTAAACGAATGCATTCAAAAGAACATACAGAGCAAAATCTATGGTCATTGGTTTTGCAACAAACCTAACATTTGGGACATCTTTGAAATGTAATGAAATCTCTCCTGAATTAAGGAGAACGACAAAGGGTTCAAGTACATTACTTCCAAAAAAATTAGGATAAAAAAAAAAATTAAAATCACAGAATCTGTCTATCATGAGTTTTGGTGCTTCATATGCATGAATCTTGTAGGCTAATCATTCCTGGCACAAAACTCCATCACTTCATCAAAATAGTGCTACTTCAAAACTCTTTTGTTTGAATGCATCAATTAAACTGGACAACAATTATGACCATTGTAATTCATTTGTAATGTCATTAACTTCGTTCAGAAAAATGTCAGTAACTCACAGAAAAAAAAAAAAACAGCCTCTCAGCCACTCAGAGAACTTCCAATACAAGTAATGACAACGCCAAGCTAACCCTTCAATGCACTGAGTTTGACACTGGGAATAACAGAAGTTGACACTTTTTCAGGGGACAGTTCAGCAAAACACCAATCTACAGTTCCCCCTCTTAGCCTACATGTAGCTGATCAGCTCAGATGTGCAGGGTTGCCAGATGGGGCGGTTTCCTACCAAACTGGGCAGAACTTTTCAGCCAAATTCCTTTTGATGTGTTTTCGCGGTGAGGCAAAATATGGGCTGGTTTGTCGTTATTTTGCCAGGTTTTTAAGAAGAAAGTTTGAATGAATAAACTGTACTTAATAATACAGTTTAAACCTGAATAGGCCCGACTCCCCACGTCCAATCAGAACTTTGACTGACATCAATTTTACTCACTCCTGTTGAGAGGAGTCCTTTGCCTGGCCCATCTGCATCGTGCACAGTTGACACCAGTGATTAACGTACCCAGTTAATCAATGATGTAATTAGGTGAGCAGCGGTTTGTCCAGCTTACATTTACTGATGCACACAGTTCTGCTATTGTTGGAAAGTGGAGCATCCAGTGATCTGCAGAGCCTATAAAATATAAGCAGGCTTCAAAAAGGTGTATGAGCAATAGTTACGCCTGCAAGAAAACTGCTGTTCGTTTGCCTTTCTGATGCATTAAAAAGGGCAAGACTCTGAAAAAGTTAACAAGTTTGGCTGAGCTCTTCAAGGTATGGAAATAACATAAAACACATATCATTACTTTTTGGAAATTATTTATAGTTTCTTCGTCGTTTATGAAAGATTCTAAAACAAGCGTGAAAACCTTTTGGATTTTCATATCGGTGACCAACAGAAACATCTAGCGACGACTTCAATATCTAGCTGCTAATTTTTGAAGACAGCAGCAGTTAGTGTACCCAGAAACTTATCTGCTGCTTTTTAAATGCTGTATTGTTCCGTATTATGGTTAAAATGACCCCAGAGTGTTTCTGTACTTTTTAGTGGGTTTTCATGTATTTGGGTGGGTTTCAGTGGGGCAGAGAAAGTCGTTCAAAAAATACGCCCCCACAGAGCTTCACAGAAGTCTAACTCGAGGTTTGAAGGGCATCACATCACTAGTAAGGGCCCAGAAAAGCAGGGCACTTTTTAAAGCCGCCCTGGGAACACATGCGGTGCAGCACCGCGTTAGTGTGATGTTCACGGCTGTGAGTGATGTCAAGCGCCCCAAGCTGAAATGGTAAATGTTTCCACATTTCAATAGTGCAATTAAAAGGTATAAAAATAGCACAAAAATGTACGGTGTCGTCACGACAGCATGTTGTAAATTGTTAATTTTGTAAGAGATAAATTGTTTATGCTGGGCTGTTTTAGGTTCATTTGTACAGGGACTTTATGATGAGCCTGAATGTGGGTAGAACGGTGGGTTTTCAGGAGCAGAGCAGTGGGTTGTGTTTTTAGCTGTTAGTGCTGAAGAGGCTGTGCTTCTTCTTGTTGTGTTTGGCGCCGTTTTCAGCAAATGAAATGCGCCGCATTATCCCGGCAAACACACAATACTATCACAACACTGTCGACTTTCTTACAACACTGCTACAACGACTGTTTACGTTGTCTGGGCAACGTTGTCACAACCTCACTATTCAGTAACGTTTTCAAACAGTATTATGAGGACCTGTTAGCAAATAAGCAAAATTCACAACACAATGGATCTAATGAAGGATTCTAGGAGGTTGTGACAACGTGCGGTCAGATAACCTCACAACTTTCTGAGGAATTACATTTCAACGCTGTGAGCACCAAAGCAATAGGTTGTCACAACATGACTGCGTTTGCTGGGATGGACCATGACCTTGAGTCGTCTCAAGTTTCTCCTGAACGTCAGTATTTTGCAGCTTGCCTTTATTGATACCTTACATTTAGTCAAAAAACAACCCTGAATTTCCAAATCCCAACTTTGAAAAACAAATACTTACCAACAAATGAAAATCCGAATAGTTGGGTCCAGCCATAAAGTCATTTCAAATAGACTTGCGTAAGAGGTTTCTGCCCCTATAGGACACATTTATCTATTATAAACACACATCACTCACAGCTAAAAACACTAGCAGCTATCTTTGTGGTCATACTTTTGTCCATTTGCACGGATAACAGTATGTCGAACGGTGTCAAAAACCACTTCAGCAAAGTCTACTTGAGATTACTAAACAACTCAGTGTGGTTTGAGGCAACTGTAGTTAGCAGAATGCTAACCTGTGGTGTATAAGCTTCCATTATTTGTCAGCTATATGAGCTCCAGTGCAAAACTAAAGAAGCAAACTTCAGACATCAGACAATGTCTTGAACGGTCTCTTGTACATAAGGGGGAAACTCTGTAAATTAGCATTTTTCACTGAACTATCGCTTCTAATTGAGCAACAACTATGTGTTTATCCTGAGAAGAACAGCATCTCCACCATTAGAAACAGCAGGACTTTGCTAAGGTCTTCTCTGAGTATGACTGCACAAGATACCAACTTTTGTGTAGTTCCCAGTGTGACAGGGTGTTCCATCCTCCATTACCCTCAGAGAATAAAGTCGCCTTGCTCAACAAAATCACTGTACTTTGACCTTCATCCCATGTCTTTTAACCATGCATTAGCCTTCAGCTTATAACCTTTCGCACCCTGCCTGTTTTCTTTGGTTTGAGAGGGCGTTCCTCTCTTCCTGCATGGTTGTCATAATTCTGAGTTTTGTCATTCTGTGGTCCGTGCCTAATAATCTGCCCTTTCAACTCCAGCTGGTGTCATATTTTGTCCAGCCCTCGGGGGGTGCCAGATAAATTCTTCGTCCACGTGAGAGAAAACTGACCACTCCTCTGTAGCCAGCGCGGGGAACCCCTGACTTCAAGTCGTCCATCACTCCCAAATTGCGGGCCAGTACTTTGAAGCTGTCTCTGCTAGAATACTGCACCCTGAACGGGCCAGCGCCCTTCAAACTACCACCTTGCTGTAAATCCTCCACCTTCACCAAGGGGGCGCTGTACACCTCCTTAACGAAGGTTTCATCATAGCGCTCCCTGACCAAATAAGACAAATCCTGTTTAGTGAAAGGCACAAATTCAGTGTTGAGTTTAATGTAGCGCAGATACTGGTCAAAAAATTGACCCAAACTGACTCCTTTTCGGCCAAACGTTATAGTCCTGGAGATCTCTGGCCGAATGCAAGAACGGTCTTTCCTCTGCTCCGGGTGACGCATCCAGTCATCCCAAAAGGCTTTGGGCCATTTGGGCTCCAGCTCTGCCCACACCTCCTTCAGCAGCATCCAGCCCAGCCCAGGAAAGAAGTCTGTCCGGTAGAGAAGGTCAGCCTTACCCGGGTCCACCAGGCCATCCCGTCCATTATCGTTCCAGGCTGAAATGCACCACAGAGTGGGGTCGGAGCGAAGGATTGGGTACAGAGCACGGAAATACTCAAAAAAGTCTGGTGCCACCTAGAGGGACACACAAGAGGAGCTTTTAGGAGTGAAGAAAACAAGAAACAAGCTGGGAAAAAAAAGACCTGTCAGCAAACTTATATTATGAAAAATCAATTTTATTCAAATAAGACTTTCATGTGGTATGTAAACACTAGTGATGCACCAAAACAAAAATGAGACAAATTCAAGACACATTCAGACAAAACCGAAAGAAAGGGTTCTTTTACATAAATTTTGCAGTTTAATTTATGCTTTTGAATCTAAGTGTAATAATGCTGACGATGTTAGGAAGGACTCATTTTAAAACAGCTTGCTAAATAATATTAAACACTAAAAGCTATGAAATTATGAAAAAAATTATGCTCTGCTGTTTCTCCAAAGGCATATAAAGCTGAATGCCACAGCTCATTCACTATAATGATGTAAAACACCTTTTTTAATTGGTAAAACGTGGGCATGGCTTTGGAACTCCAGTCTAGCAGTCTGGAGTTTCTCCAGCGGGTTGTGCTATTAACACTCGTCACTTTAGTGTCTTTTAAAAAATAAACTGCTATTAACTTCAGCAGGCTCTAACGCATGCATGTGTTCCCACTAAGACCTTTCAAAATGAGATAATTTATTTTTCATCCAAAAAACAAGATGACACTTACGTACCGTTTTCTGCCAAAATATTTCAGTGCCTGTGAATTTCCACGCACCCCTAGCAAACATTTAAGTTATGGTTCTCTCCCCAGTCCATATAGGGAAATTAAGCTGCAAAACCAGTCTATTTTGATTCACTGTATTTGTGAGGTCACAAAAACAATACATTTACATATATATGCCTGTTCAGCCTATAGCAGTTCAGTTCCACCCAGTCACACGAGCCACATTTATATGCAACCTAATAATCCGACTTATACCTCAATCTGACTAGACTAGGCTATTCGGAATACAACTTCTATCCAACTGAATGAGGTGGGTAATCCGGTACATAATCCATTAAACAGAAAAATAAACCAGTGTAAATGCCTGAATCCGATTACATTCCAATCAGAACATGTAAGTACGTTCTGCACATGCGCGTTCGAGTTCATAAACGGCTCTGGCGAAAGTTTATAACGTTCAACATAGCGGAGCAGAAACTGGTCTGCAGAGGAGACCAAGTTTATGCTCTGATCTTTAAAAGACGGCGGTGGGATGGACGTCCAGCTTATGTGTCTCAGAGCACAATGTCTTCCTCTCGGTCTTCATTAATATGGACACGTGAAGGACATTTTTAAGCAATTAAAAACACAAGCACTGCTCACTGCTGCTCATCTCACTCTGACTGGACTCATGTGGTGCTCGCTGTCATTTTAACGTTAATTCTAAGCGGTTCTCCACATTTTGCATCACTAGCGTGACGCAGATTACAATCAAATTGTTGAATACAGTGAGGATATAAACACCTCAGTCTGAATCTGTAATCGGAATGTATTCAATCAGATTGGCAAAAAATCTTTGCATGTAAACACAGCCACTGATGTTATAAGGAGTGTTTCAGCCCACGCTGCTGTTTTGAATTATGCCAGCCAATCGTTTACATACATCAGTCTTAAAAGCACAGTATCAAAAACAGTCTGTTTAATTTTAAGGGATCAAGAGGTTGGAAAATTGTAATGTAAAAATAAATTGTCTGCTCTTGGTGTATTAAAGCATAAAATCATAAGCATTAAAACGAAGGATGTGGGCCCTTTAAACCAGCTCTGGTCCCAGAGGGCTTTAATCCGGCATAGTATTCCCATTTGGTGACTTCCCTGTTTAAAAATACCTCATTCAAATCAGTGGTTAGTTAACAGGATCCGTTTATGTTTGATTAGGAAAATAACCATAACCTAACAGAGTCAACAGTATTTAAACACAAAGGTCCCTCAAGTTCACTGTGACACTTGTCACAGAGATTAAAAATGTTGACTGGACATTCGTTGATCCAGCTGGCTCTTTTTTATCGGAGTTTATAACAGAAACGTGTCCCTTTGGGATCTCCAGTGATGCACAACCGTTTTAGCTTCAACACTGCCAAGTTGGTTAATCCACTGATCAGTTAAATGTGCTAATCTGGGGGAGCAAACTGGGATTACAGCCGTCAGAAGGATTACAAAGAAGGATTGAAAACTCATCCTCTGTGCTAGATAGCACTCTCACTGTTCCTTCCTTGACAAAAGGTCATTTGATGGAGATGAGATCATTTAAACATGGCAGATTTTAACTTGGCAATCCAGTTTTTCCTGATGTTCCTGCACTGCACACAGCTGCACTGAGATCAACAGTAGGTTTCTATACATATTGGGTCAAAGCTATTAGCGTCAAAATGACCATTTATACCGATACCTGAAACCCAGTATGGCTTGCAACCCAAGAAGGACAAACCGTTGCAGTCAATTAAACAGGCCGCAACAAGTTAAAGGGCCCATATGCAACATTTCTTCATCCTGAAGTCCCCTTAATTTTTGTGTGGTTACAGAACAATGTACACTCAAGGAACCCTTTATATAATTAAAGGGTTCTTTGCATCATGAAAGGGTTCTTCAGATTGATGGAGAATGTGCTATAGACAGTTTTATATCTTCTGTTCTTCTGTTACGTATTCAACACATTCTCGTGTTATGTATTCAACACATTCTCCATCAGCCTGAAGAATCAAATGATGCAAAGAACCCTTTTAATCATCCAAAGGGTTCTTTGAGTGTTCATGGTTCTATACAGCACCATTTTCTTTACTGAAGAACCCTTGAAGAACCATCATGCACCAAAATGAATCATTCCATAATCATAATTAAGATCATTTTCCAACCTCTCTTTATCCCTTTCAATCAAACGGGCTGTTTTTGTTACTGAGCCTTTAAGCCTGATATATGTAAATGTTCTGTTCTGATTGGCTGCTCTATATTGTGCCTCGTTCAAAAAGCAGTCCAGGCTGAAACGCTCCTTATAACTTCAGCATGAATGAACAGGGTTAAACCGCTGGAGGCTGATCAGGTGGATGGAAACGTGTTGGTTTTTGTGACCTCACAGAAAAAGCACATTCAAAACAGGCTGTTTAGTTTCCATATAGGGTCTGGGGTGTGAAAGTTTTTATATACTACTCCAACTTCTTATCAAAAACTCATCAAAAGTTCAGTTTTCTATGGTATGAGCCCTTTAAAGTGCCTATATTGAAATGATAAATAAAACCAAATTTTTATTCATTAGGCAGAAAAAGGTTTTCATTTCCTCAATAACATGCGTTGCGGATGCCTATGGGCATACCTGTTGAAAACTCAACCTCAAGGACACAATCTGTAGACTTTTACTCTCTTCTTAGGTAGAAATTAGACTTTGTAATCAGTTTGGCTGCGAGACTTTCAAAAGCACAAGAAGTTCAAAAAGTTGCACATAAAAGAGCTGGGCGACAGTGACGGGCTCTTTCATCCTTCTTCCATAGAAATTTTATTATGAGGCAGAAAAAAAAAAAAGATTCTGAACACTGTGCACTACAGAAGTATTTCAGTTTATACAAAGATGGCAACCGCACAATCATTTCAAAACCAGAAATTCAAATTTCCCCCCCAAACTTCACATACTTTTCTAATGTATAAATAATCAGTGAGAACTTTAATGGCCAAGAAACATCTCTATAGATTTTGGGGTGTAAATGTGTGTTGAAGCTACAGTTGGCATGACACCACTTTTTCTATTCTGATACCAATACCGATACTTAAGCCTTTAGTATCGGCCAATACTAAGCTTTAAAATTAGCTATTTTAATTGAAGTACTTTACTTAGGATGAGCATCTAAAAGTAATCTGTCATGCACAAACTACTCAAACAAAGTACTCAGACATCCGATCCAGCCTTTTCTGATGACATCAGCCTGAACTGATGACTTCTCTAACTGATGTACTGAGAGGCACTTAATTTTAAACAATTTTAACAATAAAATGTTCATTTTTGGCCCAAAATAGAAGTAAAAATACACAACAAAACAATGTTGTGCTGTTTTTTTTACTGTCTATACTTAAGCTTCTATATATATATATATATATATATATATATATATATACATACAGTTGAACAAATGATTATCACCTTCAGAGTAATAGTGATAAACAATACCATTGTGATCCAAAATCAGTCACAAAGTATCTCACATGAGCATAATTTAGCCTATGCTTTGCATTGTCCCTGATGGTAATATAATTACAAATCGTGATATCACACAACCGCCAATGTATACAGTGTATACATCAAAAATAAAGAAGATGTGAAGCAAAGAAGCCCTGAATATTGTATTAAATGACAGCAATTTCTTCCACCGAACGACTATCATCCTTTCACGTTGCCGATAAAGTTGGTTTTATATTGAACATTCGCTGGATATTTCATTTCTTATGAAATAAACTTCCAAACAATGATCAAGACAAAAAAACAAACTACCAAATATAGTAAAAATGTCGTTAAATTTCACTGAAAAATATTTTTTTTGGAAACAGCTCACTGAAGCTTTAGTCATTAGAAGAGTGGCGAAACACTGCATAACATATTTCCACGAATTTAGGTTTAAAATAAATAAATAAATAAAATATGCTGTAGTAAATTCAGAGGCTTCATGTAAGCCTATTACATTACAAACCCCACTTCAAGAAAGCCACCTTAATTACCACCTGTGATTCAATATGATTTTGCCTTCTTTTAGCCACATATATGGGAAATAAAACTTCAAATATTGTTGAAGTATTGATCAAAGTATCAAAGTACTGCAGCGTGTACAAATTATCGCTATATTCCATGATATTGATTATCGGCCCAAGGCTATTTACTGTGTAAGAGTGCCTCTAGTCACATTTCTAGTGTCTTTAAGAAATTCATTCTGAACTCTACCAAATGAATCAAACCGAATTGTAAAAGATTTCACGATGTATTGAATCGATTTCTAACAATCGTCATCAGTCTGAATCACGTCAGAGATTTACTGTATACTGATTAGTTCTGCATTCTTACCTCCAAGTCATCCTCTACAATGACCACAGTGGAGTAACTGAAGGTGTTGAACACCTGGTTCAGGGCCCATCTGTAGTGTCTAGCGATCTTGTAGTAGCCCTGGAACTTCCTGTGATCTGGCCTCACTGGAATGTCTGCGAGATCTGGTTGGCTAATGTGGGTCACCTGACTGCCATAGGAGCCAATGACCCGGGCTGTGTCCGCATGACCGCAGTCCTGGCTGACGATGATGGGATGGAGCTCCACTGAAGGCCGGTACTGTATCAGTTTATCCAAACTCCTTTTCACTGTGACTCTGTCACAAGCTATGACCAATATTGGGATGACAGTTTGAGGACTGGAGTCAGTGAGACCCACTTTATTTTCAGAGGACTGTTTCTCATCGTTTAATATCTTGTCCTGCTTTGTGTCTGGTGGAGGGGATGTGACGACGGGAGCTGGTACTTTTTTCGGAAGAGCTTTGTTTTCATCCAAGACGGGTAACTGGGGCACCTGCTGAGGTTCTTTGAGTTCGTCTTTCTTGTCTTTTATGTCTTCCGTCTCGATTTTCCCCACATCTTTACGCAGTTCCCATATCGATCTGTGACTCTGTATCTGTTTCAGGAGCTTTTTCTGAGTCTCCAATTCTGATTCCACCTCTTCGGCCAATCGGATCACTTCTCCGGCCAATCCGCTAGCTCCGCCCCTTTTCCCTTTACCAGCTGCCCAATCCTCTCCTGCACCCGGTTCGGCTCCACCTCCCTCTCCAAGTCGACCGATGGGCGGCCTTCCCCAGAGAAAGAGAAGGAGAAGGGCATTCCAGGCGACGAATAGAAACGCTCCACACAAGATAAGGGTCCCTTTCTTGCGAACCATGGCCCAGTGACACCGCAGGAGGGACCGAAGTGAGGAAAAGGCTACAGCAAGATAAGGAGACAATAATTAAAAAACAGGCCAGATAAGGACACCGGTCCATTCCAGTGCTGTCCTGATTACTCACACCTCAATTTCAAAAATCAGCTATTAAATTGACCCTTTCAATGTACTGGCAATGATTAGTTTACCTGTAACAACCATTACATAATCATAATCAATGATGATCATAATCATCACAATTTGAGCTGATTACACTTTTTTTTCTTTTTTTTTCCCCCAGTTCCCAGCTTTCAAAATCACGTTTATGTCACAAACAGAACATGAACTGGGTGCATTTTTATCCGTTGGTTTGAGACAAATGCATGTAACAAAGTGAGCATAAAACTGGTCTTACAGAAGAGCAAAAAACTTCTGACTGGTGCAATAACATGTTTACAGGGCGTCAGTGAGTGACAATCAGACAATTTAGCTATATTAGGTTTCTCAAAAAAAAAAAAAAAAAAAAAAGAAAAAAGATTATATTGTTACTTACAATCATTTATATGCCAATTAACCATTGCACAATATGCGGACCTGTGCCAGGTCCACTGTCTTACAGTAAGAAACTCAGTCTGATGGATGCAATTATTTATATGCGATCTTTGCCACGTAATGTTCTGATATGCTGGCCCAAAGAGCATTTTACAGGCTCCGAATACTTATCAGTGCTTCCCAAAGGGGTATCTAACTACTTGCTCTCAAAACGGTCCTTTAAAACCATAATATTTATGTTTTATAACTAACCATAATTTTTAATGTCACGTCAGTAATGTTCAAAATATATATAGTATACTAAACAGACAACAAATAACAATGTGATGAATATATTAATTATTCGGGCCACGCCTTCTGCTTTTTATACATGTACATTCATAGCATTTGTCCAGAACAGCTTACAATTTCATCATTTTACAGAGATAAGTGAAGGTCAGGAGCTCCTACTGGTATAGTATAGGTTGCTTGCCCAGGCAGGGCACAGACCCCTAGGCGAGATGTCACCTACTAGACTATTAAACCTAATTCTGAAAACTCAGGTTACAACATTAATTGTCAATACAACTGATCGCTTTCTCACTTATTAATACAACAGAAAATGACAGCCTTAGTCTGATCATGACTGAAAATGGCCCATAGCATTAGTCCATGCAATTTCTAGGCTAAAAGACAGTTAAAAGAGTAGACAGACATTCCCTATGGACATTCCCAGTCTCCCTGTGGATTCACCTGATGCTTCCTTTTCTAGAGTCAAAAGAGAGTTCTTGGGCTGAAACAGTGCAGACAAACAAAAGGCTACATATTGTTGTACGGTGAGAAATGGGTTATTTAGAAACACAACAGAAAATAAGGCAAAGACTAAAAGGTAGTATTCACTACTGAAGGCAAAACTTTAATGCTATCTGGTCTGACGAACAGGAAGACAGAGGGGTAAAAGTGAATACCCCCCCTCCCGAGGCTGAGGGCATGTGCTGTCACTGTAAAGCAACCAAGCAAAACGCCTCCATTTTATTGAGACAATCAGAAGGTTAATGCTGTAGCTGTAGTTGAGTTATGTAACATAGTGGAACTCACTCGCCGTAAGTCTGCAGTCGTACAACTGAAAACTGCTGAGCAACCCAGAACTGATGAATCACTCTTAAGCTCCTGAGCATGGTGATAAACTCTTAGTCCTATAGGCCTTTTCTCTCTACTCTCCACTCCCATTCTCAAGTTATTAAGAATGCATATCTGAAGGTGATTCATGTGATTCCATTTACAATGTACAATGCAGTGACGGGCGTAATGATTAAAAAACGCATAATTTGACTATACGATACATGAGACCGTCTCATACATGAGACTGACCAAATAGTTCCTGAAAATTGTGTTAATATGTTAGTTTTAATTTTAGGTTCATTACAGTATTAAACATAAAAATATAGTATCTAAAACAATGTGCTTTATACGCCGTTATAAAGGTTCTGTGCAGCTATATTTTTGGTCCAGCAAAGAGCAAACAATGTAAACGATCCCTCGATGGTACAACAGTGGTTTTAAGGTCAGATTATGTACCTTAAGTAAGTTTTTCCAGGTGAAAAGTACATATTTGTACCTTTTTACAATGTAATGTAATAAAACAGATCAATAAAACAAAAGCCTGGAGACGAGACGGGGTGTGTGGAGTCAATACAGCTTAGAAAATATCATTTCAAGTGATTTTGGTACAGTTATGTTCCCTGACTAAAGGTACCGAGAGATGTACCCTTGAGGGAACACCCCCCGTGACAAGAGGGGCACTACAGTGACAGCTTTGTACCTTTTCCCATTTCTGCACATTTTAATACACAATTACTGTCTATTTGATGAACTTAACATATTGGAAAATATGTTACTATATTTATTACTATATTATACTACTATAATATATTACTATATTATACTATATAGTATCCTATATACTATAAAGTGTGTAATGTGACCTGCGCAAAAGTTACAGCAAATTTTATATTTGATGTTTTATTTTTACCAACATGTTAAACAGCTAAAAATTTAAATTATGCACTAAAATCAGAAAAACCACGTTTGTTTCCTTTAGAAGTTGTGACTGTAGTTTTGTCTCTTCAGCCCTCAGCCCACCACAAACACTGCATACATGTCTTGGGAGACAAAAAGCTCCAAACTAACACATTAGCCACAAGCTAAAATGCTAGTGACGACGCAGTATGATATAATATGATACTAAATGATATGCTGTACTATACCATTCGGTGCATTAATCTTCATTTACCCACAATACTTTATCCCAACAAGACTAATACAGAGCAATAAACTTGGAGCACCAAACATGCTTCACGCCAACATCTGCTACTAATGGGGAAAATCAGTATCGTCCTTTTTCCCCCAGTGAGTCATTCCTTTAAAACCTCCCAGAATGTTTTTCCCCCAAAAGATGAGTGTAAGCCACTCTAGAGGAACCAAAATCATGCCAAACAATTTTGCAATGTTCGAATTCAATAAAACAAGACCTTCATCCAATGGAGAGAACGCACACAAATCATTATGAAGATTACAGTCTTACATTAAATAGAACGTGACTCCGGGTTTGAGGACACTTCGGGAAGTTTTGCTCCAAATGTACAAAGCTTGTTTTTATCAGGGTGAGCCACTCTAGAGGAACTGAAAGTGACAGCTTGATAAGGCTGCCTTGTGCTATTATTATGAGTGTGTTTACAGTAATTACTTTGACAGTCAAAGCTGATTTTTTTTTTTTTAAACCAAAAGACCTTTAATAACAACACAGCTGCTGTAGAACTACAGCAGTGTAAGTCAGTGAAATACGACATCCCTATTATACATGTCTTTAGAAGGCTAGTTTGGCTATAGCCTACTTTTCTAAGTAGGACAAACCTATGCGTGGTTTGTGTATGAGACACCCTGGACGTACGTTTGCGCTTTAAATTAGAGCTACTACTGGGGAGCCACTGGAGTGGAAGAAGTAGCATGAAGTCTGAAAGCCAGAAACAATGTGGTTACGTGTCCGTATGTCACTGATAAACAGGGAAACGGGTAACGTCTGAGCCAAAGGGAGGTCTATATGGTCCAGTATCTTATGTATGGCTTTTCAGGAGAGGATGGTGAAAGCTTGGGCTACAATATTTGCAGGATATAACTTTAGATACTGAGGTCCCGTAACTTTCACGGCTTTATTTAAATGAACGGGCACTATGCTGACATTGTATTCTGCCTGTAGCAGAATCAGACTTTGCATGCTAATTTAACTCAGATGGGCAGAGATGCACTCATTAGCATATCTAAAAATAGCCAGGTGAAGAGTTTTATGCAGTAACGTGACCTTACGATCCTAGAAACAATCAGCAAACAGTACAGCCCATTTTCTTTAATACAGTGTGATGAATGGGAGGCTGTGCCTCACTATTAGTCTCCCCTCAGGCCACGTATGAATTATTTTAAAGCTTATTGGATTTAATTAACATTCAAGGAGTTTTGTATTTCTTTTTTTTTTTTTTTTTTTTTTTTTAAAGTGCTTTCAGGATCAAAGATGCTAATTAAGCTCGAACAGTTTTAAATGTTTTGCTCACAGAATGACATGTTCAGATTTTTGGTATTGTTCAGGCATTCAGTTCTGTGGTGCACACTTCATATTAGAGCTGCTCAATATGGCAAAAATGTAATACCACAATACTTTAAGAAGTGCTCACGGTACACAATATCGTGGAAAGCGCAATATTTTAAAAAATATTGTCAAAAACTATCAATTCAAGTATTTGCTTAACATTTCACATACTTTGCTGTACTAAATCCAATTAAACAGGGCTAATTATGCTGTAATAATTGCTGTTAAAGTACTGAGGATATCCACAGTATGCTCAGGAAAGCTTATCGCAATATATTGTGACAAATTTTCACAATAGGAATATTAAAAGTAGGCTAGGAAATAATTGCCTAGCCTACTTTGCATTAGTATTGAAGTCAAACCTCTGTGACTACAGTTGAGTACTGTTCAAAAATCATTCAATACAGTACCAATACTGATACATTTGATATTGATATCTTAGAGAAATGTCTTTCAATGCCTTCTTAGAAATACAAAAAATTTACCATTTAGGCTCGTCACACTCATGAGATTTTAAGCTAATGACAAATTGCCATTTAAATAACTGCAATTAACAATTTCTTTTTCCATTTTTGTTCACAGCAGCTATTAAATTATTAAAACCTAAAGTGGCCAAACGCCGCTTTCCAGCGGTCAATACTTAGCAGCTTGAGCCCTTATAAACAAGCATTACTCTAAAAGGTACTATAGCACCAGTCAGAGGTTAGAAGTTTTCCTAACACGCATGACATCTCAATAAATAAGTTTCACACTTTTATTTGTTTACGTGTGTTGGCCCAAATCCAACAGATGAAAAAATCCGCAATTCACAAATCACACAACTCACATTCGGTATGCTGCATTTTAAACATGTTTGTGAAAGATAACAGCTGTGAAAAATGACTGATCAGCTAAAACAACCGATCTGTACGAATAACTGCGATCAGGTGATTATGTAATAACTGTGACAGGCCTACACATAAAAAAATCGAATCAGACAGTCAGTAAAGATAAAATGTTCTCCGGTTTTCCGTCCGAGCCACGACACTCCAAATGAAACTGCCTACAGAAGTGCTGGATGAGACAGAGGAGTAAGGTTTCAGAATAGAACTTCTCAAGATCTCAAGCTCTCAACATCGCGAGCTGCAGCGAGATGCATCTGATACATTTGGTACGGTTAAAAACAGTCATAAAAAAAGAGAAAATGAAAAGTTGTTAGCCATTCTGCAGCAAAACGTTTTGTTTTTATTAATTATTTTATTTGGAAAACATTTGGAAGTGGCCCTTCATGTTATATGATGCCACAATGGAGGTTCTCCACAACATTAACACCAATATGACCAGAGTTCTACCATTTTTTTCGAGCAAAAACTGAATAATTCCCAGACATCGTCACCGAAACCAACATTTTCTAGCAGGAACTCTCGTCAAATCTCTCAGAAACCAAGTTCCTGAATATCCACTGTGGTTTCCCTCCTGCACCTTTGGTTGGGGGGGGTTCCCCTAAAGGGTACGTCTTCAGTACCACATTCTGTTACGATCTTTAAAGTTGCACTCACTCAAAGGACCTTGTCCAGACTTTTAAAGTTACTGTTCTACTTTAAAGCGTTCAATTATAAAATGTATGTTAACGTATGAGGAAATGTAGTATTGTATCTCTAAAACTCCTTTAAGGGGCACAGCTGGACCTCAATACCATTGCTGTACCTTTGAGTGCACATTTACAACCTTTGTACCTTGGTCAACAGAAATGGGCGCACAGTACCTCATTTTGCCTAACAGTGTACAGTAAAAATTAATAACATCCTTATCAGTCACTAGATTTGGGAACGAGCTTGCTTAATGGCTCGCTGATAAGATGGACTGCTTAGGTAATGTAATTTGACATCTCATTAAATGGATTTCAATGTTCTGTGCAGAGTAAAAGTAATTCAGCCAATTCCATAAGAGTACAGCAAATTAATACCCAGCACTAATCATGACAACTCATTAGGGACAGTTATACATAATACAGTAATAATAACAATAACACTAATGTATTACTGAAGCCGCCCCCCCCCTTACCCGCCAGGCCACCACAGAAACATGACACTGCCATCTCTTTCCATCGTACGGTGGATTTATGAGCACATAAATATTCTCAAAGTAAGCACTTTTTCTTCAGCGGCAAAACCTGCGCTGCTCTTTCAGCACTGGGAAAATAATGCAGACGATATCCGCATAAGAACCGCTGGTCTAATGGAAGAATAAACACTGCTGTGAAAATCACGCAAGTCACTGTGAGCCTAACAATGCCACAGTAAATAGAACATGAGCTTAGGCAGCAAAGGCTTTCAGGGACCTGTGAATACGGACTCAAAAGCCAGACGAAAGCTGTTACACCTGTAAAACCTGTAAAATGTGAGCTTAAAGAGTCAAACAACCTTCTCTCACAGGACCTGGCCTCCTTGAACACGGTGTGGTTTAAAGAAGTCAAGTAAAACCGGTCTTCTTTCTTCGACGCCCACCGCTGAACCGACGGCTGCGGAGCTGTCAGCCTGAGAGAAGTGTTCTGAAATGACAAAGTCCATTCAACTCCAGTATCAGACACGAGTCTGCACAGGAAAGTCAATGCATACTGGAGCGTCACTCGTCCGCTGTGCTGACGAGGCTTAGTTCCTCACAGCTGTTTGCCCCACACAGGACTGAGCAAACTTCGTATCCAAACTGTGACTCAACTGTCACAAATAAAACGCTGGCATACCTAGGAATACAGAAGTCAGGGACACACCGATCACAAATTTTTATGGTTTCTGATTTCTGTACAGCCAATTTGGTCAAAGATCAATGTTTATTCATCTTAAATCTGAGGCTCAAAGCTTGTCGGCTACTTGAATGTATAACACGTACGAGCACATTTCCAGAGCTTTCTATTAGCCAGTTGCATATAACCGAAATTATAAATCACTCTTTTGTGAAGAAATCTGCCAAAATAAAAACAACAAATTAGCTGACTGTGTGTTTGGAGCAAAAATCGGCCGGTTTCTCACATTGCTAATAGAAATGAATGAGGATGCTTTAGTAAGATGGTCCAACGTAAGATGCTCTGTAGATGCTTGCACAGCCTTCAACTGACATTCAACTACATACTTATTGAATTGACTTTAATTTACTCACTCTATTCTAAACCTTAATGTCAAGCTAGAATCTAAGTCTAAAACCTGTTAGTTTAACGTCTTTGTGATGTCACAAAAACACTGACTTCCCTTAGCTGAAGATTCTGAATGGTATATTTGAAACTTTTAAAGTGTTCACAAACCACATCAGACATCAAACTGAAAAAGAGGATTTCGTTTTAAAGAAGTTCAGTTTTCTTAACAGTTTGAGCACTTGCAGATAAGCTAAACGGAACAACCGTCAAAATGAAGGGTGAGCAAAGAGCAATCTTTTGTTGTCACGATGTCAAGCTTGTAATAAGAGAAGAAACACCAAAGTTCTACATAGATCCATATTCAACACACTCTCCATCAATCTGCAGAACCGATTCATGATGCCAAGACCCCTTAATCATGCAAAGGGTTCTTTAAGTGTTCATGGTTCTAAAGAACCACTTTCTTTACTAAAGAACCCTTGAAGAATAATCTGTAAGTGTGCACTGTTACATATACCTAGCGTTTTTTCTTGACGACTGACGGGGTACAGGAGGATAGGAGGTGGAGCTGAAAGACAATATTATTGGTGGGTATTATTTGCCACGCCCACTGATGCACAGTGATGTAATAAAACAACAGAAGACGTTTTAAACCAAAATCAAAAATCACTTTTGAAGAAAATGTCTTATAAATGACATGATATGCTTAATATGACCAGAGCCATGAACGTGGTACCTCACTGAATCCAATCCTATGCGACAGCAAGATGTGCAGAAGGTGTCTGTACCAAGTCCTTGGGACAATAATAACACTAATAATCTTTCGGACACAGCTGAGCAGCTAATCTCCACTCCGATCCTGTTAAACAACATGCCTGTGGTGGCTTTGCTGCATCCACCGTAGGCTGAAAACGGTTTAAAGCACTGCTAACTGTCCAAGACATAGCTTTACTGCATTAGTTAGGTGTTCATTATGTGGTCGGAGGTGATCACCTCTGTCCAAATACTACAACACAAAGCAACAGCAGCACATTTATGTTAAAGCCAGTAAAAACTCTGACAAGTATCAGCCACTAAAACGGCTCTATTTCTCCACAGACACTTTCCTCTCTGAAAACTTCTGCCCCAAACTAGACGAAGAGCATACCCACACTCCACTTGCGCCAAAAATGCTCACAGGCTCTGCGATTTCATCAAAACCACATGTAGACATGACAAGAGCTCTGCAGAGGAGGTGAACAGGGCGGCGGAGAGAGAGAAAAGTGGGAGATAAGCAGATAACAGCAAAAAAAAAAAAGACAACTGAGGTGAAGGCAAGAGCAGTTTTAAAGTGGAGAAAAGACTGATTCACTACATTTCGGCTTTAAAAACGAAGAGCTGCTCATTTCAAGAGCAGCAGGGAGTGAAGCGCAAGCAGGCGGATTAGTAAAGGAAGGAAATAGTTAAAAACAACTGAGTACTACCTGAGTAAAATGCAGTACACTTTTTCCACGTCTCTCTCATACCCTGATCAACGAGACTGAGAAACAAGAGAGAGAGAGAGAGAGAGAGAGAAAGAGAGAGAAGGGGAGGAGGAAAAGTAGGAGGAGGACGACAGAAAGGGGAGGGAAACACTGCTCTCCTGCCTTCCATTAACCCCCTCCCTCCCTCCTTCCCTCCTTATCCTTTCACTCCTGCAAACGTGGGACTGCCTGGTAGGCTGCTTTACACGACTAGGTCGAAGTTCATGCCTACACTACCATATAACGCTAAGCCTTACCTAGAACAGGGCTGTGTCCCAATAGCTCACTGAAACTTCCTCTCCAGTCTGATATCCTTGATTTGTGTCTGATTGGCAGCGCACAGCCTCACAAAAATATACTGGAAGAACTGACTACCATGTGGACCCATCTGGCTACCAGATCAGCCAAATAATAGGAAAGGTCACGGCCGCGTCCAAAACCGTGCACTTACTATACTAATAAGCATGCTACTGATGGTGCTGTACTGTTCCGACGCTCTATTTAATATGAAGGTATGCGGTTTTGGACGTGGCCTTGCTCCAAGCGCTCGTATACCAATTAAATGAGCGCAAAAATGAACGTAATTTAATTTAATTGGATAAAACAGGCATTTTAAGAGCCATCAGAATTACTTATGCTGTACGCTTTTTTTCCGACAATTTGGTACAGTAATTCATTTCAGACGGTGGCGCTCTTCCACGGTTTGCACTTCAAGGCACTTTCTAATGCAGTTCTTTAGTAAACCATGAATACTAGCACTCTTAAAAAAAAGATGGTGCTTTAAGGGTTCTTCAGTAAAGAAAATGGTTCTATATATACAGAACCATGAACACTCAAAGAACCATTCGCATGATTAAAGGGTTCTTTCCATCAGGAAAGCGTTCTTTGACTCGACATGCAGAAACATGAACCCTCAAAGAACCATTCGCATGATTAAAGGGTTCTTTCCATCAGGAAAGCGTTCTTCGGCTCGACATGCAGAACCATGAGCACTCAAAGAACCATTCGCATGATTAAAGGGTTCTTTCCATCAGGAAAGCGTTCTTCGGCTCAACATGCAGAACCATGAACACTCAAAGAACCATTCGCATGATTAAAGGGTTCTTTCCATCAGGAAAGCGTTCTTCGGCTCGACATGCAGAACCATGAACCCTCAAAGAACCATTCGCATTATTAAAGGGTTCTTTCCATCAGGAAAGCGTTCTTCGGCTCGACATGCAGAACCATGAACACTCAAAGAACCATTCGCATGATTAAAGGGTTCTTTCCATCAGGAAAGCGTTCTTCGGCTCGACATGCAGAACCATGAACACTCAAAGAACCATTCGCATGATTAAAGGGTTCTTTCCATCAGGAAAGCGTTCTTCGGCTCGACGTGCAGAACCATGAACACTCAAAGAACCATTCGCATGATTAAAGGGTTCTTTCCATCAGGAAAGCGTTCTTCGGCTCGACGTGCAGAACCATGAACCCTCAAAGAACCATTCGCATGATTAAAGGGTTCTTTGGTTTGATATACAGAACCATGCACTGGAAAAACGTTCCATTTAGAACCATATACAACACAGTACATGCTGAAAAGGGACCAAGCATGGTGAAATGTCTCTTCTGATTGATGGATAAGGAACGTCTTCTATATGGTTCTATATGTGAAAATGGTTCTATATAACTAGTACTATTATGTCATGCTTTAACAACAGAAGAACCCCTTTTGGTGCTACTATCGAAAAGGATTTGGCGCTGACCTGTGTGCAAGACATTCTCCACCAGCCTGAAGAACAACTCCACCATTCAAAGAACCACTTCAGCATGCAAATGCTTTTATGTGGAACTCGTGGCTCCAGGTGCTAAAGAACCACTGAAGAACCATTTTTTTTCTAGGTGTGCAACACAGTGTATGCTAGAGAGGTTCCAGCGACTGTTCCTGTAACCGTGGCACCACTTACAGCTACTTTTGTGGTCCCCACTTAAAACATAAATCTTTCTGCATTTCATCAACTAAAGCCAAACCCAAAGCTGAAACCTGGACCTGACCCCAACAGGCTGGCTAGCGAGAAAGCAGCTAGCTACACAGCTAACCTGCTCCAGCTCGCCCTGTCTTTTTTATTTTCCATTTTAAATCAGTGTTTAAACCTTAAACCGCTCAAAATTAAACCCTTAAACTGTGGTAGCGATATAAGACTGCTGGCTGGTTCTTCTCCACGTCTCCTTGCCAGCCAGGCTGAGAAGAGACTAACCTAACCTGACCAGGCTGAAGTTGGCTTCCAGTATACCAGCTTCTCGTTCCAATTTTCCCGTTCCACCTTAAATGGTGCAGCAGTTTACATTCTAACAAGCAACTGCCTGCAGCTTCGCAGCAAACCAGCTGAAAACACAGAGACTGGCGTGACAGCAAAGCTGGTCAGTTCAGTTTAACGGTTGCTTTGACAACCTGGTTGTCACTGCAGTAAAAACAGCACACGCAGAACCAGAGAACCAGAGAACCAGAGAACCATCCTCACGTCTGTAAACACAGCAACGTTCATCCCCCCGACGCGCACGACACACGCGAACAGCAAGTTATCGCTTCAACTTGGTTTCCCGGCTTCTTCATCGAGCATTCCGTTCCACCTTAAACGGCGCACATGTAACCGCTGCACCGTTTAAGGTGGCACGGAAAATTCGCTACAGCAATATCGACGCACACAAACACAACAAACAAACAAGTAAACAAACCAAGCGCGCCGCTCACCTTTCTTCATGTCACCCCGGCGTCCTCAGCAGGCAAATCTCAGCCGGCGGTGCTAAGATGGATGGGGCAGTCTCACTGCTGACACCTCGCCGGGCACTGGCAGCGTCTCCCCGTCATTTCTTCCCATTCACTCCTGCGTTTCTCCTCCTTTCTCGCTCTCCTTCTCGCCCACATCTACAGACGCGCGGGATTATCACCTCCCTCACCTGCGGCGCGTACGAGGCCTACAGCGCCCCGGAGAAGCTAAAACAGCCCCTTCTCGTTTTAACGCCGGAGCTCCTGACGCTCATTTCCATTCGACACCGCCGTGTGTGTGTGTGTGTGTGTGTGTGTGTCCTCTGAGTGTCTGTGTGGCGCGCGGCACTTCCGGGTTGATTCAGCCGAAGCCACGCCCAACGCTTAGTCCCTCCCCCATCAGGTTTCCCCTAGCAACAGCGCGCCTTAACAACCGTTGCAAGGTGCCTGTACACCGGCTAGCAAGAGCACTGGCTAATGCCGAGGTCTTCACACCTGGACCGGGAATCTGGTTCCGATCACCACCGCTGTGAATAAAGTTTCTCTAGAATGAAGCATTTCACAGCAAATCCCTCTGAATGACTGTTTGTAATTTAACATTTTAAAATTGTTGGTACCAATTTAATAGATGCTGAGCTCAAGCTTGTTTGTGATGTGCAAAAATAGTAAATTGCTTTTTTTAACGGAAAACGGAGAAATCTTTATAACACAATACCAATCTATATAGTCATGGGCCATGTAGTCATTTTGAGTGTAGAGGGTGAAAATGGGTGCACTCCATTTACCTGTGCAGGCTCAACGTTTTTTACATCGCAGCAATGGTGGAGGAGGCTGTTTAAGTAGCACTTAAGCAGGCTTTTATGCCGATTACTGCATAGCGTATCTACCATTACAGTAAAAACAGCACTCGGAGCTGTTGTAGCTGTCTTTATTGAGGACAAACTGTCATTTGTGAATTCAGAAAGCACATTTCAGTGTTATCAATGCTTTGGCAGTGTTCACCATGATTCCCCAAGTGGGAACGACTATGTAAATTGCCTCTGTTCTGATTGGCCGTTCTATGTTGTCCCTCTAAAAACAGTCCAGACTGAAACACTTCCTATAACTTCAGCATGAATGGGTGGGGCTGTTAGGCCTCACAGAAACAATACATTCAAATCAACAATATATTAACTAACAAACCTTTAACCATGTTTACTCCTTTTGCAGAAGGTGGAAAAATGCATTATTCCATTTAAACTGAAAGGGAAATTCCACTGATTTTTATAAAATATCAGCTTATTTAAAATATTAAGAGGTAAAGAAAGTTACAGAGTAGTTTGTTCACCACTGTAGAAAAGCCTACAGAGTCAGAGCTGTTCACAGCGGTGGTGATACGAACCAGATGCCCGAAGAATTGAATACCTCTAAAAGCTCCCTCACAGGACGCTATTACGCTAAATGGCTGCCTGATGTCTATTGCTTTACAACAGTTTTGAAGAGGTTTTGTCCTAAAGTGTATTTTTAAGATGCAGGCAGGGCAGAGCGCTCCATGTAGGTCGCTGTAAGGCAAAACAGTTCTCAAAGACATACCACTATTTTATCATTATCAACATTACACATAACATCTCAGAAGATCTGTAGGTTCACCGAGTGTAAATAAGTTGTAGACGTTACAAGCCCGGGTCCCTGTAAAGAAATCGGAGTCGGTAGGTTTCTATACAATGAACAATTTCAAAACAAACCTCTCTGAATGACTCTGAATGTAAACATTTTATTATATAGAAATTCTGAAATTTCTGCATATTTCTCACTTAAATTGGCTAGCTTGTTGTTAATCTTCATTAATAGTCAAGCACTTAAACTAATATAAACTAGTAGTTTACATGGTATATTTTAAACCCAAGGAAAGGAATAGTAATGAGATTTGACACTCTGAAAAGCTCCAAAGAAGCTTAAAGTCCTAAACAAACACAACCCGAGTACTGTGTAATAAAATACTGAGAAAGATTGTTTTGCCCAAGTTTGCCTTCCAAGCAGGACAGCTTGGTTTCTGCTGCTTGATGCTGGTGGACTGATGATTTGGAGCACGGTTGAAATGGCAGCCACAGTTCTAAGACACTACCTAAGCACTTTAGTCAGAACAGTATGCATATTGGAACACAGCCAATATGTCATTAAAACTTGATTTTGTGATTATTATAAAGGCATGTGAAAAGATGACGCAAATAGGCCTGGGAGGAAAGTAAAACAGATTTTCTAGGTATAGTAGGACACCCAGTGAATCATTTATTATTTCAACATTTACGGTACATTCAAGCAATATGAACAATAACATTAACTTTGACGCTATGGTCCAGTAGGTATTCTTTTTTATACTTTATATATAAATACCGCTCACTGTGATTTCCATTTCTTTGGCTTAATTACTGTACTTCAAGCTCTCTGTTAACTTTTTGATGACTTTAAAGCCAAAAGCTGGTCATTAATGCTCTTCAGTTCCTGCTCCAAGGCTGCAATCTGTGGATTTGAAAAACAAGAGAGAACAAGTCACTTAAATGTGGATAAACTACATAAACTACACCTTAATAGAAACAAAATACTAATGTACTAACCACGACTTCAGAGAGTAATTGAATCATTTATAAGAAGTAAAAACTCACCTTATTTTCTGTCTCCAGCCGAATACGCTCAGGAACTTTTTCTGCGTAGCCTGGTCCTCTAGTTTTAGAGAGCGATTGCTGAAGTCTGAAGAGAAGCTTTTCTCTACGCTGGGAAAGGAGGATTATCTGTTTGTCAGCATTACTGCAGTTCTAAAAGAGAGGTGGGGAGATCAGGGTTAACTCATGGCTCTGGCCAAAGAAAATGACACCAACACCACAGCCTGTCTTCTATTCAAGCTGGATTAGTTTTACCTGGAATTGGTCTGCAATTTACATAATTGCAAACAAGATGTCATTTTAGCATGAATCTACACTTTTTTACAGTCTAATAATTGTGGAGCGATTTTAATCCAGTATGAATCTGCAGTGTGTGTAGTTTTACAGTCTGACTGTAATAATAGTGGAGTGATTTTAATCCAGTGTGAATCTGCAGCGTGTGTAGTTTTACAGTCTGACTGTAATAATTGTGGAGTGATTTTAATCCAGTATGAATCTGCAGTGTGTGTAGTTTTACAGTCTGACTGTAATAATTGTGGACTGATTTTAATCCAGTATGAATCTGCAGTGTGTGTAGTTTTACAGTCTGACGGTAATAATTGTGGAGGGATTTTAATCCAGTATGAATCTGCAGTGTGTGTAGTTTTACAGTCTGATGGTAATAATTGTGGAGTGATTTTAATCCAGTATGAATCTGCAGTGTGTGTAGTTTTACAGTCTGACTGTAATAATTGTTGGAGTGATTTTAATCCAGTATGAATCTGCAGTGTGTGTAGTTTTACAGTCTGACTGTAATAATTGTGGACTGATTTTAATCCAGTATGAATCTGCAGCGTGTGTAGTTTTACAGTCTGACTGTAATAATTGTGGAGTGATTTTAATCCAGTATGAATCTGCAGTGTGTGTAGTTTTACAGTCTGACTGTAATAATAGTGGAGTGATTTTAATCCAGTATGAATCTGCAGTGTGTGTAGTTTTACTGTCTGATGGTAATAATTGTGGAGCGATTTTAATCCAGTATGAATCTGCAGTATGTAGTTTTACAGTCTGACGGTAATAATTGTGGAGTGATTTTAATCCAGTATGAATCTGCAGTGTGTGTAGTTTTACAGTCTGATGGTAATAATTGTGGAGTGATTTTAATCCAGTATGAATCTGCAGTGTGGGTAGTTTTACAGTCTGATGGTAATAATTGTGGAGTGATTTTAATCCAGTATGAATCTGCAGCGTGTGTAGTTTTACAGTCTGACTGTAATAATTGTGGAGTGATTTTAATCCAGTATGAATCTGCAGTGTGTGTAGTTTTACAGTCTGACTGTAATAATTGTGGAGTGATTTTAATCCAGTATGAATCTGCAATGTGTGTAGTTTTACAGTCTGACTGTAATAATTGTGGAGTGATTTTAATCCAGTATGAATCTGCAGTGTGTGTAGTTTTACAGTCTGACGGTAATAATTGTGGAGTGATTTTAATCCAGTATGAATCTGCAGTGTGTGTAGTTTTACAGTCTGATGGTAATAATTGTGGAGTGATTTTAATCCAGTATGAATCTGCAGTGTGTGTAGTTTTACAGTCTGATGGTAATAATAGTGGAGTGATTTTAATCCAGTATGAATCTGCAGTGTGTGTAGTTTTACAGTCTGATGGTAATAATTGTGGAGTGATTTTAATCCAGTATGAATCTGCAGTGTGTGTAGTTTTACAGTCTGACTGTAATAATTGTTGGAGAGATTTTTATCCAGTATGAATCTGCAGTGTGTGTAGTTTTACAGTCTGATGGTAATAATTGTGGACTGATTTTAATCCAGTATTAATCTGCAGCGTGTGTAGTTTTACAGTCTGACTGTAATAATTGTTGGAGTGATTTTTATCCAGTATGAATCTGCAGTGTGTGTAGTTTTACAGTCTGACTGTAATAATTGTGGACGGATTTTAATCCAGTATGAATCTGCAGTGTGTGTAGTTTTACAGTCTGATGGTAATAATTGTGGAGTGATTTTAATCCAGTATGAATCTGCAGTGTGTGTAGTTTTACAGTCTGACTGTAATAATTGTTGGAGTGATTTTAATCCAGTATGAATCTGCAGTGTGTGTAGTTTTACAGTCTGACTGTAATAATTGTGGACTGATTTTAATCCAGTATGAATCTGCAGCGTGTGTAGTTTTACAGTCTGATGGTAATAATTGTGGAGTGATTTTAATCCAGTATGAATCTGCAGTGTGTGTAGTTTTACAGTCTGACTGTAATAATTGTTGGAGTGATTTTAATCCAGTATGAATCTGCAGTGTGTGTAGTTTTACAGTCTGACTGTAATAATTGTGGACTGATTTTAATCCAGTATGAATCTGCAGCGTGTGTAGTTTTACGGTCTGACGGTAATAATTGTGGAGTGATTTTAATCCAGTATGAATCTGCAGTGTGTGTAGTTTTACAGTCTGACTGTAATAATTGTGGACTGATTTTAATCCAGTATGAATCTGCAGTGTGTAGTTTTACAGTCTGACTGTAATAACTGTGGAGGGATTTTAATCCAGTATGAATCTGCAGTGTGTGTAGTTTTACGGCCTGACTGTAATAATTGTAGAGTGATTTTAATCCAGTATGAATCTGCAGTGTGTGTAGTTTTACAGTCTGACTGTAATAATTGTGGACTGATTTTAATCCAGTATGAATCTGCAGTGTGTGTAGTTTTACAGTCTGACTGTAATAATTGTGGACTGATTTTAATCCAGTATGAATCTGCAGCGTGTGTAGTTTTACGGTCTAACTGTAATAATTGTGGAATGATTTTAATCCAGTGTGAATCTGCAGTGTGTGTAGTTTTACGGTCTGACTGTAATAATTGTGGACTGATTTTAATCCAGTATGAATCTGCAGTGTGTGTAGTTTTACAGTCTGACGGTAATAATTGTGGAGCGATTTTAATCCAGTATGAATCTGCAGTGTGTGTAGTTTTACAGTCTGACTAACTGTGTAGTGATTTAATCCAGTATTCATACTGAAATGGAGTGGAGTGATTTTAATCCAGTAGGAATCCATTTTACAGTCTAAAAGTAATAATTGTATGGTGATTTAATTCAGTATGAATCTCCAGTACCCCAATATTGCTAAGGTTGCAGGAATTTGTTACCTGTATGTCAAGGTGTAGCTGAATGGAATGGCCAACTACACCAAAGGGACTCCCTTCAGGTGGAGGTGGGGCTGAGACAAATGGGAGTGATGTAGCGCCCTCTTGAGTACAGTGCAGGTGCAGGTTAGAGACCCGGCCCAGGATGCAAATAGCAGGGCTGAAGCTGTAGAGGGTCTGAGCCTGGTCTGCTGTGCACACTGCCCACACTAGGAAAAGAAAGTAGCTGTATTTTGTGGGAGTTTGACAGTCGTTTCATGCCATTTCACAAGGTGTACTAAATTGCTTGTACAGTGTATATATAGCCATTAATATCTACAATGAGTGGTGGAGAAATGCATCGATAAATCATGATGCATCGCATTGACGGTGATGATTCAACTGCTCTGATTTTGGAACGTTAGAACCAATATAATAATAAATTCAGCTTTTTTTGCCCAAATAATATTTCTCAAGCTACTTTAAAATGCATAAAATCATAAAAATAACCTTGCTGTATTGTTTTTACTTGTATGTAGTCAGTACTATTATGTACTACTAATTATGAATCACAATAATCAAATCAAATTTTGGTGTACATGATTAATGTGCACATTTTTCAGGCAGACAAAGCAAGAGACTAAAGAAAATGCCACTACAGGTTAAACAGACACAGTCATGGCACTCACTATCTGGTTTTTCCTTAGTTAGGTGATACTGGGCCCTCAGTGACCTTGCCACCCGGACCACTTCCTGAACCAGAGGAAAATCAGCTTCATCCTGAGGAAAATGCCAGTGAGCCTGGTGGGAAGTGGGTGACAGAAAGATAAGAGAGGAACAGGAAAGAGAGAAACACAATGCAGTAATATGATAAATTGTTTTTCTCCGCTGAGTAAACAGAGTGAATCACTGTCAGCTGACGACAAAATCAGCACTGCTGTATAAAAGAATGTTTCCTGTCACAAAGCAGTCCGAGCCATAATTCACGTCTCCAACCTGTTAACTATACAGGAGAGGAAAAATCATTTTAAAGGGCCAATAGCCTACATTTTCTTGCATTTCATTCCCTCTTTTTTCCTCTCCCTTATAACGTTTGTGTGGATTTTCCCATTTTTCTTTATCCAGGCTTTTTGTTACCGTACCTTTATGACTGTTACATGTAAACAACCTCTGTTCTGACTGGTTTATTCAAAATGCAGTACAGGCTGAAACTATTTGGGCTTTTGTGACATCACAAAAACTGAATTTAAAATGGACTCTTTTTGCAGCACAGTCTTGATTTACAGAGTGAATGAGCTATTTTGAAAGTTTTAATGTTTACATACTTTATCAAAGTCTTTTATTCCAAAATGTAAGGATAACGTGGTTTCCCATGATATGATCCCATTCAAAGTAAATCAATATACACTAAAAATTATTTGGGGTGATACCCTAGAAGAATTATTTGAGTGGTTCTTTAAGATACCTTGCTTGTAAATGAGAAGCATGAGTCTGAAGAACCTAATTGGTATAGAACCTTTATGCATAACAGTTTCTATACCAGTTAAAATACTTTTATTTCCCTTTCCTCACCAGCTCAGAGGTCGTCGGATAGGACTGCATACACACACTGCTCGAAGCTGTACTGGGCCTCGGGCTGTAAGGCTGCAGCCTTTGCCAGAGCTCCTCAGTGAGAAACGGCATTAAGGGTGAAAGGAGACGCAGAGAGGTGGACACGCAGTGATAGAGCACAGCAGCGGCAACCCGCTTCTCCACCTTTCTTTCTCCCTCGCTTTCAGTGACCTGTTGTTTCAGCACTGGCTTGATGCACTCCTTAAAAAGAGGGAAAGAGAGAAGCATAAAAGACAAGAAAGACAGAGAATGGAGGGCATATAAAAGGAAGGTATTAGAAATATTGTGCTAAGTCTTATAATTAATCATAATCATTCAAAAAATGTGCATGGTTTGTAATGGAATGTCCAATGTGTGACAGTCAAGTGTCCACATACTTTTGGCCATATAGTATACATATAGATACAGATATATGGCTAGATAAATCAAAATGTAGCTTTAATTACGTTAACAAAATATAAACAACTCAAGGAAATAATATGTAAATTACACAATACTGTCCCACACTGGAGGCATCCACGATAGAAGAAGGGCTCTGAAACACCTGCATGTGAACCAAACTCACCAGGTAGACATCACAGAGGCTGTGGAGCCAGAAGGAGTGCAGAGCGGAAGTGACTGTGTGCAGCTCATAGCTCTCAAAACCTCTCTCACACTGCTCCACTGTGCTGTAGAGACAGGAACAGATCCATTTGTCTATCCTCGTCAAAGGAAATGTCTGAAAGAAGCCAGAAGAGCATTGGACACAGAGTGAGTAATATAATATATATTACTATCTTATAGATAAGCAGTGAATTGTATTTAAAGGGGCCTTTTCACATAAAACATCTTTAGTTGTATAAAACACAAGAGCAAAGTTTAAAGTTCCAAAAACGTGCCATTCATTCTCCAGTCCATAAACTTTGTCCACTGAAATGATCAAAGCTGCAAAAACAACCGGTTTTGAAATCCCTGTTTTTGTGATGTCATAAAAACCAACACATTTATGTATACACTGAACGGCCACTTCATTAAGTACACCTACCTTGTATTAACACTTATTGTCCATTTGATCAGCTCCCCTTACTATATAAATGCACTTTGTAGTTCTATTCCAGACTGTAGTCCATCTGTTTCTCTGCATAATTTGCTAGCCCCCCTTTACCCTGTTCTTCAGTGGTCAGAACCACCACAGAGCAGGTACTATTTGAGTGGTGGGCCATTCTCAGCACTGCAGTGACACTGACGTGGTGGTGGTGTATTAGTGTGTGTCATGTTTTCCACTCACTGTCCGCTCTATTAGACGCTCCTACCTTGTCGGTCCACCTTGTAGATGTAAAGTCTGCAATGATACCTCTTCTGCTGCTGCACAGTTTGTGCTGGTCATCCTCTAGACCTTCATCAGTGGTCACAGGACGCTGCCCACAAGACACTGTTGGCAGGATTTTTTGGTTGGTGAACTGTTCTCACCACTCAGACCAGCGCAACACACACTAACACCACATCAGTGTCATTGCAGTGCTGAGAATGACCCGCCACCCAAATAGCACCTGCTCTGTGGTGGTCTTGTAGGGGTCCTGATCATTGAAGACCAGGGAGGCTAACTAAAATACGCAGAGAAACAGATGGACTACAGTCTGTAATTGAACTACAAAGTGAACTTAAATGGAAAGTGTAGCTGATAAAATGGAAATAAGGAAGTGTATATAATGAAGTGGTTGGTTGGTGTATCTACCCATTCAGTCTACAGCAGTTTAGCTCCGCCCATTAAAGCTGAAGTCATAAGGAGTGTTTCCGCCTAGACTGCTTTTTTAACAAAGCAGAACAGTTGTCATTGACCGATATCAGCCTGTTTAATTGTAAGGAACAAACAGTGGTTGAAAATTGTCACGTGAACATGAATTAGGACTGTTTTGCCTTTTAAATGATGAACCGAGTTTTTAATATAGTAATGTTAGTGCAAACGTACTGTTGGTATTTGCCTTTAAACTAGATTTCTGATTAGGGGTATAAATATGTAAACTTATAAAATCTCACTTCACCACAATTTGCTTCAATTTTTGTATAAATGTGACTGAAGGAACTACCTGCACAGTAGTTGAATATACACAAAATAAATGATTTATTTTTACATTTGAAAAAGTCTAGGAATTTCATTTTTGGCCAAAAAGCTACCTAATTGAATATTACTTTAATATATTATATTTTCCAAAATTGGTGCAGCTGTAATGCCTCCTTGAAATCGATGCACAAATATGTAACGATGCATCTGTCGTGTAGTCCTACCCTACGCGAACATATCACTGCTGTCGGAACAAAACCTCATATCTCCATTTTTGTTGTTTTTCAGTTTTTGACATAATTTGAAAATACCTATTGCTTTTTACATCGTGTGTAAATGTCAAAGATTGGACCAAAAGAAACGGCCTAAAATAGCTTGGAAGAAAGTCTGGTTCCATTGACTTGCATTCAAAGTAAAGCATGATATTTCCTTCTCCTGTGAAGTCATTATTTTGGAGATACAAGGTTTTCTTCCGACAACAGCGACAACACTGCTGTCTAACATATTCAAATAAGCTGGAGAAGTGGGGAGAGAAGGAAACAGAGCTGGGGGGCTAGAGGGAAGACGCAACGAGACGAGACGTAGTGCATTCTAAATTTAAACTCAAAGCAGAAGAACAGAGGGGAGAGATCATTAATTTATAGCTCAGGAATATGTAGATCACCTCTCCCCGGAGTCTAGCCTGCGGTGTGCGGCTGCTGCGCATTAGTTTGGATGTTTTGTTTGTGCTCTACCTCAGGCAGCGGCGTCACAGGAGAACCTACGTCCAGCAGAGCTCCGAGAGTGAAGCGCACTGTCTGCCACATCTTATTACAGAAGTGTCGACAGCTCAGCACCTGAGACACAGACAGACTGATGTCCTCTCCTGCCGGACAGACAGACAGTCAAAAACAGACAGACGAATACAATGTCTGTCCATCAAAAGTTTGGTTCCTAGCTTTCTGAATGTTTCTAATACACGCATATTACACATGTTAAAGAGAACCTGTCCAGCTATTTGCATTGTACTTTGCAGAGATTTAAAGAACATCTGATAAAACGACTTAATATTGGGATTAAATCCAAAGGCGACAAATCATTCCTTTATTACTTCCTTATTAAAGGAATTAAAGGAATAGTCAGTGCTGAAATCACAGGAGTTTAAACTGCCTTTAAGAAGTTTGGGCCCAAACAAGTTTCAACATGTGCTTTCAACAATAGTTTGGAAAAGAAAACTGACAAATCATTAAGTAGGTAAAACCAACAAAGACGCTTTGATGAACATGAAATGCAAATACCACTCCATCCATCCATCCATCCAAATTCCACTGATTTTTTAAAAAATGTGCGCATAATTCAACCGTTGAGATGTAAGCAAAGTCATCCACAGTGGATTGATGTGAAATGGTTTATTATACAGAACTCAGATTTCCTTACAGTGGTGGTGATAGGAACCAGGGTTCACGATGTCTACAACACAAATGTAGCCATTGTATTTACTATCCAAAACCACCAGTGAGCCTACACGAGCCTTCTGAGTTTTAAACGTAACGACGATAGTGGCAAATCTGATAAAGAAAAGGTTTTCTTCCAGCATTATTTGGCCTTACAATGCCCTGCATGTACCTCTCCACCATGAAAAGATGTTGAAAATATATATTGATTTTTAGGCTAAAACCTTCTCAAGACTATTGTAAAGAATGTTTCCGGCATCAGGCAGCATATTCACGACTGTTTCATGTGACAACTTTCTGTGAGCTTTTAGAGGCATTAAACTTAAGATGTCTGGTTCCTATCACCACCACTACGAACAATTCTGACTTAGTAGGCTTCTCTACAATGAAGCATTTCACACCAAACCACTCTGACCGACTTTGTTTATATCTACCTTGTTTAATTACGCAGAAATTTTGCAGAATGGATGGAATTCCCCTTGACGTTTAATGCTGAAGTTGAAGAAATAGCATTGAAACATAACAGTGAAATTCAAATATTACTCTGAAACTTTCAAAAGAAGACCAGGTGTGCCCAAACTTTTGACAGGCAGCGTAAATCACCAGGGGAAATACAGAAAGGATCCCATAAACATGCTGAAATATTTGTGTGGCGTCGGTGTGCCTTCAGCCGTGGAGTGAGACAGCTGAAGCACACAGAGGGACTCTCACCCTGGGCTTTGTAGGAGCAGAGGGCGAATCTCAATGCGTCTGTCCCACACTCTGGAATACCGTTTGGGAAATCTTTCCTCTGCAGATGGGAACCATGGGGAACTTGATGAACCAGCTCATTTAAGAGGAACTGTTGAAAATCACTGCAACATAAAGTGTCCCTTACTGACCTGTGCTTCCATAGCAACAGCTTTCTCTCTTGGGTCCAGGTTACCTTCCATGACCTTTTCTTGAAGTCTCTAAATAGATCAGAAGAAAGGACAGACACAAAGATCCACCAGTGCAGTAATAAATTACCTGCCCGGTAATTTAGTTTCAGGTCTCTGTGGCAAGGCTTTACTATAAAAGTCAATGTGCCTTTGAATCAACTTATTACAAAGAGCAAGATACTAATATCTCAGGTTCAAAAGTGAAAAAAAAAATGTTTTCCATAATGCAAGATTTAACATTTGGTTGCACATAAATGTATATGAGCCACTCTACATTTGGAGTGTGAAACCATGTCGCAGGTTGCAGGGCATAAAAAGATGCTTAAAATATGAGGCACAGCTCCAAAAGTCAGTATATACATTTACACAGTTGACCTCTTATGATTTCTCTGATTTTCCTTTTTATCCTGTTTCATAGTCACTCCGCGTATGTAAAACAGCTCATCACAAAACCTACTGTCAACATTTGAGAAACCATTTTTAATATAAAACAATATTTTAACTTAGGAAATGTGTATAAAATGTTTACTTTATACTTTATATTATTAAAGTTATACTACATTTAAATCATATATATATATATATAAATAAAATATGTATTTTATTTTTAAAAATATCATTAGTCATAGATATTTCGGTCACTGGTGTCATCAGGACTCGTTATACTTTAACACAGTATTTTCAACTCTTATTAAACTTCTTTGGGTTGAGGCTCATCAGAGAGGAAGCATCTCAAGAGATGAGAAGTCGAGTCACACTCACTCACATTTCATTAATTTATCAATAAGTTTATTTATCAGGCAGCACATAACTTCTATATGTCACTGGTCTTATGTGCTTTAACGGCTGGGCCATTAAAATTTTGTCCAAACAATGCCAAAAATCCTTTTTATTACTGATTTTAACAGTAGAATAGTAGTGAATAGTTACGGTCACCTAACCACCAATGAGTCAGCCACCTTACAAATTTTAACCAGAATGTCACTGGAGTCACCGGCACTGGTGTTACACCACATTCATACAACACCAGTGACTGTAAAATTGTCAACGTTTGGAATTAAGCTCTCCTTTCTACATATATGATAATAGGTAGATCATAGATGTTAATGGACACACACTGTATTGCAAAAATATGCGTGTGAAGCTTTTTGACCATTCTTCCAGAAGCGCCTCTTGGACGAGAAGGCCTGGTTAGTCTCCGCTCTAATTCATCCTATAGGTGTTCTATTGGGTTTAGGTCAGGACTCTGTGCAGGCCAGTCAAGTTGTTCCACACCAAACTCGCTCATCCATGTCTTTATGGATCTTGCTTTGTGCACAGGTGTGCAGTCATGTTGGACCAGGAAGGGGCCGTCCCCAAACTGTTCCCACAAGGTTGGGGGCATGAAATTGTCCAAAATCTCTTGGTGCTGAAGCATTAAGAGTTCCTGTCACTCGAACTAAGGGGCCGAGCCCAACTCCTGAAAAACAACCCCACACCATGATCCCCCCTCCACCAAACTTTACACTCGGCACAATGTAGTCAGACAAGTACCGTTCTCCTGGCAACCGTCAAACCAAGACTCTAGAGTCCAGTGGCGGCGCTTTACACCACTTCATTCCACGCTTTGCATTGTGCTTTGTGATGTAAGCCATGGAAACCTATTCCATGAAGCTCTCTACGCTGTTCTTAAGATAATCTGAAGGCTACATGAAGTTTGGAGGTCTGTAGCGACTGACTCTGCAGAAAGTTGACGACCTCATGCCTCATGTCTTTCATGTGGCCTACCACTTCATGCCTCGGTGCTTGGTTTTATACACCTGTGGCCATGGAAGTGATTGGAACACCTGAATTCAATGATTTGGATGGGTGAGTGAAAACTTTTGGCAATATAGTGTATTAAGATTATTTAATTTTAGGATGAAAGAAATGCATCCACCTGAATTCCAACTCCAAATGGAGAATGACCCATATAAGCATCATACTATGTTGACACTTGTTCAAATGTTGATGTTTCCAACATTATTGAGCATCTAACACGTTTTAGTGTCTAGCTGTAATATTTTAACACACTGTATTGCTTGTTAGTGTATAGAAATGAAAAAAAAAAGTATATGAAAAGTGATTTCAAAGTTTTAAATGACTCAGTATAAATAAGTGAACACATCCTCTATGTTTTATTACTCTTCAAATATACGAAAAAGGCAAATAAATAGGATTGTGCACTAAAATTTGCAGGGAAAATGTAGAGGATATGTCAACTGATTTTTACTTAGAAAATCAACAAAACATAACTTGAGCAGTTTAATAGGGTTTCTAATCGAGACTTTACTGTTCTAATTAAGAATTTACAAGAGATTAGGTGTAAAACCAGCTTGATAAATGCAGCTGAGCCTAAAAGAGAAACATAAACTATGCAGTTTCACCTCTAGGTTTGGCAGCATTGATTCAAGAGATGCTGTGTGCTTCAAGGACTGTGAGGATTTACTGTCCTTACGAGGAGAGTGAGTATATGGAGTTAGGGAGGCTGTGCAAAGTCATATGGTGCATATAATAACATCCACTGTCAGTGTACCTCTAGAGAGACACCTGAGATCACATCCAGAGGGTCGATGACATTTCCCAAAGACTTGCTCATTTTCCGGCCGTGCTTATCCCTCACCAGAGAATGAAAGAGCACCTGAGAGATAAGAGAATGAAAGGACGAGAGAGAGAGAGAGAGAGAGGATGTCAGATGTGTTAAAAACGCATTCATATTATTCTGACATTTATTTTGTCCAGTTCTATTGATGTTTATCTTATTTTCTCGATCTACGTTTTTATTTGACTTCTTGCCTCTCTTTAGGTTTGACATTAAGGTGTAATAAGATAACTGCGGTACCTGTTTAAAGGGCAGCTGGCCGGTCAGCTCTGTGCCGAGCATCACCATCCTGGCCACCCAGAAAAAGATGAGGTCATTTCCCGTCTCAAGCATTGTGTTGGGATAGAACTGCTTCAAGTCCTCGGTCTGTGGATCGGAAGGTCATATCATCATACCTTCATCATGACGCATCAATAAAAGAATGCACTGTCAAAAGTTTGGGTGCTCCTATCGCTAGCTTTTGAAAGGGTGTGTCTCAAAGTGCTCCCTAGTTAGGGTACTGCCCAGGGACATTATCTAGGGCAGGGTTTTTTACTGCCCTGTTGCGGCTCCACAGCAGAATTAGATTATTATGTAATAATAAAATAATCCTCCTTTACAGTAAAATAAAGCTCTGCTGATCGTTCAACACAGTTTAACAATAAATGGCCTGAAATGTAGAACTGCTAATTCACCCTTTAACCCTGAAGGTTGGTGCGCAGACTGCTGGTCACCATAGCAACGTAGTCAAGAATTTCACTTAGCTAGCAGCGAACGAAACTACAAAGAGAAAGATTTAAGACAAACGTCAGTAATTTGGAGATGAATGGACTTATTTGCATTTATAATCACTCCAGCTGGTTCCTGATACGTTTAAGTTGCTTCTCGTTCGTCAGTCTCTTGTTTGAATTTTCTTGTTCCACCTTAAATGGTGCAGCAGTTGCATTCTGGTGCCTCAGACAGTATTTAAAGTGGAACGGGGAAATTAGGACAAGAAGCTGGAGAATGAGAAGCGACTTCAGTCTTGTGAAAAGTTGAATGTTGAGAGACGCTTTACAAGAAACTGTTCTACTTTTGAGGAAAAGTTTCCTGCCGGAGATGCGAGAAAAGCGGTTATAGCTGAACTAAAGCTTAAAGCAGAGCAAAGTAAGTCTGCGTTTTCTTCTACATTATATTTTTAATCTATACTAGTACATTAGCTCATACTGAGACATATTTACAGCCAAGATAGTATAAACACTGCTTCAATAAAATTGACATAATATGTTGTGGCTCTCAAGGTGGTTTAATTTTAGCTGAAAGAACAAAATGGCTTTTTAACATTTGGGTTGCTGTAACAGAACTTTCATTTTCCTGAAAGAACCAACAAATGCACTGTGAAAACCAGTGGCCATCAAGCAGTACTCCTGTTCATCTTTTGAAACGTTTCAGAATGAAGAGCGAGTGTTGTATGTTATACTTGCCTCTCCACTTGGAACAAAAAGTATTAAATGATTATTTTTCCCTACTTCTTGTGATGTCAGCATTCAGCAGCACTCAAACGCTTTGTGTTTAAAAAACCTTTGGGTCAGAGTTTCAAAATGTGCTTTTAACAATAGCTTCTAAAAGAAAACTGTCAAATTATGGTTAAGGTAAAACTTGGGGTTGGATTTCTAAAAGCTTTCCTCAGAAAAAAAAAACTTTAAAAGGGTTTTAAAACAAACATGTTCTTAAATGCAGCTCTAAAAATTATTTTAAGAAAATCTTCAATATTTTCTGAAGAAAATACTAATTGCTTTCTTATGTAGGCTATAGGTTATTTGTCATGTAGCCTGTCTATATCATGTTACAGTTTACAGCTTAAGATAAATGATGCAACATTCATAACATAGAAGTGATGGGGAGGCAATAGCCAACAGAAAAAAAATTCTCCGTTGTCAAGTTTAGGGTAAGAAAATATTTAAAACACTGAACTCTTGAACATTGATCTCTAAAAGTGTGGAATATTTATTTTTCCATGATATGGACCCCTTAAGGAAAAAATAAAGAGAATTCTAAAGACATTTGTTAAAGACTGACAATTTATAACAATTTATCTGAGAGACGTTTACCTGCTCAGGCCAGCCCAGCATGGCGAAGGGAAAAAGACCTGAAGAGAACCACGTGTCCAGCACATCCGGATCTAAGAGAGCGAACACGTTGGACAACAAGTTGGACTTGTTGAGACACATTTGCTTGGCAGTTGAAAAACACTGCTTTCCAAAATACAGATCAAGCCTGATTCTGGAATAGGGAGTCTCTCTTCTAGGAAACGATTAAGGACAAATAGAATCACAACCACAAGACATAAGGACGGCTTCTTCTTCCATCCTGCCAAACTCTGAGCTGTATGGAAATGTTAAAAGTACTGTTGGTGTCTGTTGCTTGTACTAGACACCCATTCACTCTTATGCACATTTTATTTTGTAGTTTTAGTATGGCTGCTAGCATCCCTGATGTCTGTTCCACCTCAACCTACATAAGCATTTCAAGAATGACTTATTCACACATACTGAGTTGCCGCTTTAATACAAACTCAATTCTAAAAAGGTTGGGACAGTATGGAAACATTATATGCAAATAAAAACCAAAGGCAGTGATTAGTAAATAAAATAAAAGGACTGTCCAGACTGTTACCAGTGTAAAGTTCAAAAGCTAGAGTCTGTCATGGTATGGGGTGTATTAGTGCCCATGGGTAACTTTGAAACACCACATACACAGTGGTGAAGACACTAGGGGGCAGTCAGTACACTTGCCTGGAGCAGTGGGCAGCCCTATCCACAGCGCCCAGGAAGCAGTTGTGGGTTAGGTGCCTTGCTCAAAGGTACCTCAGTCACTGACTGTCAGCTCAGAGGATTGAACCGGCGACCTTCCAGTCACAAGGCTGGTTCTCTAACCTCCAGCCAACAACTGCTCCTAAAGTGCTGTTAAAGGAAAGGTAACGTAATATAGTGATAATCCTGCTCCTGTCTCAATGTTCCTGGAATGTGTTGTAGGCATCATATCTTGAATGAGTGTGTATTTACAAAAAATAATACAATAACATTCAGGTAAAACGTCAAATCTCATGTTTTTGTACTGTTTCAATTTAATCAAGTCAAACAGAATTTACTAATCACTGCTTTCTGTTTTATTGGCATGTCACATACTGTCCAAACTACTTTTGGAATTGGGTTTGTGGATTCTTCTCTCCAGTAACCATGAGGTCGGAAACATATAAAGGAGGAGTCAGATCACTGGTTGGAAAATGGATGGGAAAGCTTGTAATGCTCAACATGGCGTCTTTTTTTCTGGGGAAACATCCAAACCAGCCTCAAAAACAAAGTCATTCAGAGTGGTTTGATGTAAAATTTTACATTCTAGAGAAACTCGGTCTGCAGCTGTAGTCCCAGAAGGAAGCCTCTTCTGAAGCTGACGCACAAGAAAGCCCGCAAACAGTCCAAGAATATGGATTACTGGAACCATGTCCTGTTGTCTGGCGAGACCAAGATAAATTGTTTGGCTCAGATGGGGTCCAGCATGTGTGGTGGCGCCCTGGTGAAGAGTACCAAGACAACTATCTCTTGCCTACAGTCAAGCATGGTGGTGGTAGCATCATGGTCTGGAGCTGCATGAGTGCTGCGGTTCATTGAGGGAAACATGAATTCCAACATGTACTGTGACCTTCTGAAGCAGAGTAGGAGCGCAAGGTGTCTAATATCCACCAGCTCCGTGATGCCATCATGGGGGAGTGGAAGTCCAGTAGCAACCTGTGCAGCTCTGGTGAATTTCATGCCCAAGAAGTTTAAGGCAGTGTTAGATAATAATGGTGGTCACACAAAATACTTTGACACTTTGAGCACAATTTGGACATGTTCACTGTGAGGTGGACTCACTTGTGTTGCCAGCTATTTAGACACTAATGTCTGTGTGTTGAGTTCTTTTCAGAGGACAGTAAATCTGCACTGCTATACAAGCTGCACACTGACTATTTTAAGTTACATCCAAGTTTCATTTCTTTAGTGTCGTCCCATGAAAAGATCTAATAAAATATTTGCAGAAGTGTGAGGGGTGCACTCACTTTTGTGAGATACTGTATATATATGTATAAGATATATTAGACGTGGGCAAAAGTCACAGCATTTGATTAAACATTACGAAAAACAATAAACTTAAAATGATACGATGACTCATCTGCAATTGAACAAGGTACATTTTTGGATATTTTGATTTCAGGTTGACTTTAAACTGTGGATATGAAGTCATGTTTATTAGAAAAGCTTGAGCTGTGATGTTTAATGTTTTATCATGTGTTATTTATTCACTCACTTGTCACTTCACTAGAAACACCTACCTTGTACTTCCACTCACTAAGTAGAACAAAATGTGTGTACAGAATAAATAATTAATATTATATTTAGCACTGAAATATGTACTGAAGGCAGTCATTAGTCACCCTGTGTGAGGATAAGAGCAGTAGGGGACACTCCAAACTTCGCAGCAGCACGTTCCCTGGCCTCCGCTTCACTCCTGCCCCACACCCACTGCTCCTGCAGAGAGATACAGTCACAGCAGAACACAGCGCATTAATCACACCACATAAATCACACTGCTAGGCCTGCTGAGTAGGGCTGAGCGGTTTGGTGAATAGATCTAACTGCAATTTTCTAACCAATATTCTGACTGTGATTTAAATTGTAATTTTTTTCTATAAATTATAGGTCCAGGCTTTTTTTGGGCCAAGAATATCCACTTTTTCTGGCTTCAGGCTTAAAGGGCCTATACTCTATTTTTGTAGTATGTAATTTATTCATTTTAAGGTCTACTTACAACATTTGTGTGCTTTTATGTATTAAAATAATATATGTAAAAATAACACAATTATTTTTATCCCTCTTTATCCATCAGAATCTAACAGACCGTTTCTGTTATTGTGCATTTAAGATTGGTATATGTAAATGAGCAGAACACATACATCAGCATGCTATTTGTTGACTTTAGCTCCGCTTTCAATACAATAGCCCCCCATAAACTGGCAGACAAGCTCAGCAACCTGGGATTAACCACCACACTCTGCTCATGGATTCTGGACTGGCTCACTGGGTGGCATTTAGACAGTAACCTGGTCCTGAACACCACTAAAGCAAAGAAGATCATTGTGGAGTTCCTGGAGAACCAGGAAAACAACAACTCCCCCCTCCACATAAATGTTGTGGAGGTAGAGATGGTCGATGACATCAAACTCCTGGGACTCCACATCACTAAGGATCTGACATGGAACCTTAACACCTCCCACCTGGTGAAGAAAGCTTAGCAGAGGCTCTTCGTTTTGAGCAAGCTCCCTCTCAGCTTCATGAATTTCTACAGGAGCACAACAGTCACAGTGTGGCACACCAGCTGTACTGCAGAGAACCGTGGAGACTCAGCCTGGATAATTAAGACAGCACAGAGGATTGTGGAAACAAAGCTCCCAAATCTGGACACAGTTTATGCTAGCCGCCTACATAAGTGAGCAACATGAACAAGGACTCAACCCATCAAGGTCACAGACTGTTTGTCCCCCTTCCACTGGGCAAATGATTCAGCCCCATCAGGACACACACTGACAGACTGAGGAACAGCTTCTGCCCCAGAGCTGTAGCCTGCATTACACCCCCCAACACACACCCACAGCTGCTGAAGACTGAAGGCAGCAAACAGGCCAGCCTGTTTTACAGGCTCCCAGCTTTGCCAAGCTGCTGCTAATGCACTGAACATGTCACATCCAGGACTGTAAATACAATTATTATAGTTTGTGCAACACCTAATGTGGAATACCTGTTTATACCTGTTTACACTGCCGTATTTGCACTACATACACACATACGGTACTGTTCGAAAGTCTTAGGCACCCAAGAATTGTGTAGTATGTGTTTATTTGCTGAGAGAACTGTTAATATTTGAATAAACAAAACATATAGAACATTAAAAAATAATTATATATATATATATATATATATATATATATCCTGGTTTGACCCATCAGTGCTTCATTAAATTGAGCTCATGATGTAACTGATGATATTAACGAGTCTCTGTGGCGGCTGTGAAGGTGTCAAGGAAAAATATGGACCCAAGAATTTCTTGTTACTGTTTATTGTTTTTATGTTTATTTGAATTATGAATATGACTTTATTCTAATGTATATTGTAATAAACTCACTGCTGAGGTAAATTGTTTAAAAATTTGCTTAGACGCCTAAAACTTTCACACAGTACTATACACACACACACACACACACACACACACACACACACACACACACACACACACACACACACACACACAAAAATAAAATAAAAATCAACACATGTCCAAACCATCTCAACCTGGCCTCTCTGGCTTTATCTCCAAACTGCTCCACCTTCACTGTCCCTCTGATCTGCTCATTTCTAATCTTTTCCTCCTTGTCACTCCCAACGAAAATCTCAGCATCTTCATCTCCGCCACCTCCAGCTCAGCCTCCTGTCTTTTAGACAGAGTCACAGTCTCCAAACCATACATCATAGCAGGACGCACTACTGTCTTGTAAACCTTCCCTTTCACTCTTGCTGCTATCCTTCTGTCACACATCAGCCCTGACACCTGTCTCCACCCACTCCATCCTGCCTGCACCCTCTTCTTCACCTCTTTTCTACACTGTCCATTGCTCTGGATGGTTGACCCAAGATATTTGAAGTCATCCACCTTTACCGCTATAAGGCTCTAAAACGAGTCTCCTTACTGCAGAGATGGTATTGACCTTCTACTGTCTGAACTGTGCTGAAGCACATCACTATATCTCCTCTACCAAACAAACTTTTGTTATATAACTACAATGACAACAAAGTATTTTCCTATAGTATCTTATGAGCTCTATACCGAATGGATGCCCTGCATTGTGACTCATTCAAAAAGCAGTCTGGACTGAAACAGGCCTTACAAATTTAGTGTGAATGGATGGGCTAAACTGCTGTAGGCTGAGTAGGTGGCTGAATTAAGCTGAATAGGTGGATATAAGTAAATGTGTAAACAGAGTGCCAAACATAATTTCCCTTATCACAGTATGTTCTCAAAATATATCTGTACTTCCCAATGTCTGTGACCTTTTAGCTGCAAATTCCTTAATCTATAAACGTTTGATTCAAACCGCATCTCTACTGTTAATTATACAGTATTAAAATGCTGTCCTGATTCATATTAAACTGACTGTGTCTATGAACTTTGATTCAACTTTGCTTTTGTGCCATTGTTTCTCTGATACACTCCTTGGGGCTTCAAGAGAGAGCAAACAGGTTCAGTGCGGTGAAGGTGGGATCAGAAAGGGGCAAACAGGAAAAAATCCTAACAGTAAATGTGCTGGTTTTTGTGACATCACAAAAACAGAGGTTTCAAAATGGCTGTTTTTTTGGTTGCTTAGTTTCCATATGTGGACTGTGTGGACTGGGGAGGGACCAGTCCATTACAAGCAGTGTTTATATACTACGCCAATATATTTCATTTAACTCCGTTTTCTAAGACAAGGGCCCTTTAACTGATAAGAGTGTTCAAGCTGTACAAATGAACCAATAATCTCTCTAATCTCAGCTAGTCCTACCTCCTGTGTGTTACCAGACTCTGGTAATGTCACTCGATATGCTGGAATCTGATGACCCCACCAAAGCTGTCTGGATATGCACCAGTCACTGCAGCCAGAATAAAGGAAAGACATTTTTATGCACTCATTATGCACAAACAGGAGCTAAAAAAATTTGAGAAGGTATAATCACAACTACTCCTCATGACAGGAGCACATCCACAGAACAAATCCTGTTGTCCAAGACACTGACCTGATGTTTGAGAGCCAATTCTTCCATGTTTTGGTGTAGAAGTGAGGTATTATTTCCAGCTCTCCCTCATCCACTGCCTAAAAGTGATGAATATGTACCGAATATAGAAGAAATGTACAACAGCAGATTGTGAGAATTAATGTGAGCAGCTGCAAGTGTTTTGAAAAGACTGATTAATCTGCTGCTACAGAACAGTGTATTAGTCACTTCTGCACGTTTAAAATGTCTTAGTGGACACACGTACTTGTATTGCCTTTTGTGCCATTTTCTCACAGCGAACAAACCACTGTTTCTTCAGCAAGGGTTCAATGACATCCCCGGAGCGGCTATGCGGGACAGGACAAAAGGTCGAATGTGAATTTGAATTGGCCACTAACGGAACCTAAATGTTTTAAAGCTGACAAGAAATGCAAATGTGTTCTTATTAAACACAAGTGATGAGAGGATTATAGCAATTTAGAGAAGCGAAATGAGAGTGGCCGCCCTTATTAATCTCAATTCACCTGCAAATTGGTAAGGACATGGGATGATCCTCCTTTCCTCTGAATAACTTCATCTCCATCAGTGCACTAATCACTCGCTCCCTGGCCTGGAATCGCTTTACTCCCTGAGGAGACAAGAAGAAAGAAATGCTCAGAGAGATGAGCGGAAAGATTGGTCTGTGAACCTTACTGTGATACCTTACACACAAAGGAAGCCATAGGCGGTCTGCACTTCAGTTAATCAGTCTCAGAGCTTACACATTAGTTTCACAGAAACAAGCAAAATAATATTTGAATAATAATAATTTGAAGCAGAATAATAAGATCAACAACATTGACAACTAAACAGTAAGAACAAGGTGCCAGTAGTTAAGATAGGACAGCTTTAGGATGGCACTTTATTCAGTGATGTTCAGTTCTGTACCTGTAGCCAGTGCCCACAATGTGAGGTCATGGTTCCATCTCCTCCAATCACAGTGAGGCGCGGCAGTGAGTGTCTCTGAGAGAGCAGGAAGTCAGTGTGATCGTGAGCAGGGGTCAGCTTCACAGCTCCTATCACACAACAGGACAGAAATGTGTTATGTTGTGTTATGATTATTCAATATTACCAAATTCTTCCAATTATTAACTAATTCAAATTTGCATGATGATGATGATGATGCATATTTTAAATTCTAGTTTTCTTTTTTAGCAGGAAAGCATAATAAGAATAATTGGCAAAATATTTGATTACTAGTAAAACTGATAGTAACAAGCCTAATCTAACCAAATATTTAGAGATGCAATGTCATTAGTATCATATCAAAAAATATCAGCATCTGACAGATGCTTTGATTTGATGGATATCTCTAACTGATATATTATGATGTATTTATTGTACTCTGAAAGAGAAGAGTGCTTACATGATTATCTACCTGATTATCTATTATGCTTATTCAGGTCAATTCAGTCCCAGTTTCTACATTTTACCAATGTTTATGTATCAGTATTGGCAGAGAGTGGACTACAGTGTGTCTTATCTAACAAGTAACATTGACATTATATATATATATATATATATATATATATATATATATATATATATATATATATATTCAAAAAGTGAGATTTTTCAGTTTAGCTACAGACTTGAGAGAAAAGTGAAAATCAGTCAATAGGATTGTCCTGTATGTTTCCTCCTATTCGTCAGAGCTTGACTTTAGCCTTGATATAGTATCTGCCTGAAAACTGAAAAGTTGTCCCTGCCACCCCTTCCCAAAACATGTATCAGAATAAATCAGGACTACCTGTTCCCAACCCCATGTCCACCACAGGATCTGTGATTATAGGCAACAGCCTATTTGTAAAAGGATGCCTGCACTGTTTACCATGGAGAGCCTAATAGAGGGAAAAGCATAATAAGTCTAATACTGTTATCACTGTATGACGTTTCATGTGCTGTTATGCAATGAATCAAATTTAGAAGATGAATTAGACCATAAGATCAAAAGAACGCTAATGTGTACCTGGTATCTGGTATCATCCGGATGTACAGCAATGGCCACATCTCCCAGCATGGTCTCAGGACGGGTGGTTGACACAGCGACCTCGCCCTCTAACACAGATACAGATACAAGATCAATAAACTGAGCAACACAATTATGTGAAAAGCAAGAATTTAAAAAATTGACAAAAGGACTTACCGTGTCCTTCTATAGGATATGCAAATGTAATCATGGTCCCAAATTCCACTTTCTGCTCATAGCCAGGAACAGACAGAAGAGTCCTGCCAGGCAGCTGCTTTGAGTCGACCTAAATACAATTTCACGTACAACAAAATTTGATTTGAGAAATGTGGTTCAGCTATATTTCCAGAAAGCTATTACTGTACAAACACTGGCCACTTTATAAAAAAAAACTATTAGAAACTCCTCTCTGGTAGATTCATCTCGCTGGTGTACAGTTAGAAACTGCAGTACATCTGTTTATGCACACTTTGTGTTAGCCATCATATCAATGGTCAGTTTCTGACCACAGAGCTGCTTTTGTCGGGATGTTTTCGGGTGGTAGACCACTCTCTACCTACGGTTAAATCAGAGCCCATCCTTACTTTATTTAATTTCCAGTCAAAACGGCCACTGTTTTGAGAACACCAACAGCAAGTCTTCTCACAGTGGAAGGATGAACAGGAACACCTGTGGATGTTTTCAGATCTGAAGCAGCTGGATTTTCTCCTCTCTCTCAAAGATGAAAGCTGTAAGCGCTGCTTATCTGATGGGAGCAGTTTTGGAGTTTACTAGATCTTCCAGGTGGTTGTTAGGAGTCACATGATCTCTGTAGCTTTTCATTTATTTCACTAACTTTTGTTTGACATTCTCCTTTATTGTGCAAGTGGATTACCTTTTATCTATTCTCCTTAGAACCTTTTCCTAAAAACGAATGACTTGCACTTAATGGCCACTTTGCCTGGAAATTAAATAGATAAGAGGTTGGGTTTCACACAGTGCTGTGTAAGGTAGGTGGACCTCAAAGTGGTCACTAACACTAAAGGGACATACAAGATAGGAGTTTCTAACAAAGTAGACGGTGCATATGTGTCCATATTCTCTATTTTAAATGCGCTTTCCTACACTGATGTACCTCTATGTCTGAAATCGCAGACTCTAGTGCGCAGCTCCAGTTGACCAGGCTTTCAGAGCGATAGATCAGCCCCGAATCACACATCCTAACGAAGGCCTCCGTCACTGCCTTGCTGAAACCCTGCGGGAAAATATCCAGAAAAAGAGGACAAACAAAAGGAGGTCAAAGTGAGGAGAAAATGAGAAAATGTAAAAGAAATGACATGTGAAATGGTGCTCAGTGAGGCGTGAGATGCTCATACAAAAGGAAATTGGTGTGTTGTGCCACCTTACCGGGTCCATGGTGAAACAGGCCCTGCTCCAGTCCAGTGAAGCGCCAAGTTTCTTCAGCTGATGATAAATCTCATCTCCCTTCCTGTAATGTAAAGCATGCTTGACACAACACTCAACCTCTCAGGCTGAATGCATGAATTACAGTGAATCGCACACACACTCACTCTTGTTTCCATCTCCAAACTTCCTGCAGAAATTCCTCTCTGCTGTAGTCTTGCCGACGCTTGTCTTGTTCCCTTAGCAACCTCCTCTCAACAACGGACTAAAGCACAGAGAAAAAAAAAAACAAAGACAACAATCTGTAACACTGAGGGGTTTCCTTACAGTCACAATACATCCTTTATGATCTCTAAAGCGAAAATGTGTATCCTTATGCAAAAGTTTAAGTTTCAATGCATTATGTTTCACTGATTTTATACATGAAAATATGTTAACACGTTCTCTACAGTAGACAAACCCAAATATGCCATTTTCTTCATATGTACATGTAAAATTTCTAATTATTTGCAGAGTTTAACATGTTGGAAAAAACAAAACATAAAAAAATGAAACGAGCCATAACTTTTGCACAAGCCACATTTTATTTATTTATTTATTTTTTACGTTCAACTCAGCAATTAAGCAGTAATTACGCATTAAAATATGCAGATGTGTTCCTAAGTTCATCTGACGAAAAGGTGCCCAAACAACCAGGGACATAGGAGGTGAGGGTGCTGAGGGTGCAGCAGCACCCCCTGATTTCAGGACTGCATCTGATAAAAACTACAATAATACAGAAACGTCTAATAGGTTGAACATAGTAAAGTATTATTAGTACTATTATTAGTATATTTTTACTCATATGTTTTCAAAATCGACAGTAGTCTTGCCCCATTTAAGTTAACAATGCATCTTCATTAAGGCAAGTCGATTCACTTCCCTAGAAAACCTCAGCCGCTTTCGAGGCCCGTCACTAAACATACGCAGGTTGAGGTTTAAAGAGAGAAAGTGTGAGATAGTTCTGAGCCCCTAATAACATTTTATCAACCGTCTCTCCAGCTCAGTGTGCTTTCCAGCGTTAAATCTCACCAGGTGACTGTGGGCGTGACACAATCAGCTACCAACAACCAGCTCATTTGCCTAAAGGTTGCCCAGAATGAGATGCAGAGTGACGATGTGCATCAGCAGCCTGATGTGTCAGTAACATGCACATATTTTTATCTCTCGCTTCATAATACATTCTGTTCGATGTAAAGGATCAAAATAATTCAAAAAGAAAAATGCAAATCATTTTGCATGACATCATCATTCACATCCCATGCATATTGCTTCAAATTTCAGTGCCTCAAACTTAAACCACCCTCCCACATCCCTGCATACGACTGCTTCTATTATATATTTTGTGATGCTCTTTGCGCCTGCGTCTCTGCATATTCTTTATTATTTCTTTACTATTTGTATTCCATGTTCATTTATCTATGCACAAACTCCACCGCAACAAGTTTCTTCCACATACGGCGGCACCAAAAGTATTTGGACGCTCGATCCATTGACTAAAGCCATTGGAAAACTAGCGAAATTCTTGAGATTACTTCATAAAACGTTTAATAAAAGCACTTTCAGCACATCAAACTGATAGAAGCCTCTTTACGAAGAAGAACTCTGGTCAGACTTATTTACAGGTTCTGTAAAGCTCAGAGACAGAAACTTCAAAGTGTGGGGCTGTTTTTCTCACAGTGATGTTTGTAATCTTGTCTTTATTGATGTGATCATGAAGCATACAAAGGCATTTTGGATGCAAACCCACAGAAGTCTGCCAAGACATAATGATCCGAAACAAACAGGCTGCCGTTGGAAAGAAAATAACAGTAATGAAATGACTTATTTAAAATAAATGCCGCTTTGTTTGACACTTTGTTTCCAAACACGATGAAATATACTTCATGAGTATGGCACGACCATCTAAATACTTTTGGTACCACTGTATGCACAAGTACTCTTGGCCAATAAAGTGCTTCTGATACCTGCGTTGCAATCCCAGCATGGTCACAGCCCGGCACCCACAACACCTTGTAGCCTTGCATTCGCCGCCTAAACAAGAAAACGTGATTGTATCATTGAAGCTCAGCACCGCTGTACCTCATCATGCATTTATATTAGTGAGCCATATTCCAGTGAGTTCTGCATCAGAAAAGATTCTTACAGATACACACTACTGTTCAAAAGACTAAAATCACTTACTATATTAGTCATCAATCATTTTTATGACTTTTAATAAATCTTTTGTACAACAGTAATAATATTACAATAACTGCAGTGTAGATTTCAATATATGTATTTTTAAATGTTTTATTTACTTGATAATCAAATTATCAAGTACTTGTGAAATTAATATTTAAATCCATTCATTTTAAACTAATCAATAATGTAGAAATACATACAATAAAGATAAATAAATGTAGTTATGCAATTACAGTCATTTTTAGTCAAGTATCTGCTCTAAAATTTCATTATAATGTTATTCTGGACGCTGTACAGGACTCTGTTCTGAGTGATCTTCAGCTCTGTACATCACTCTGGACACATCTAACACTTCTTCATTTTTATTTATAGTTCTAAATAATGAGGAATTGGCTCAGAACTAGCATATTTGAATCATTACATATACACACACACACACACATATATATATATATATATATATGTATGCAGATATATTTTATATATCTGCAACAAAGTTGGTTGTATATTTCTGAAAACACTGATTCCAGTAGAGTACATGACAAAATATCCAGATTTTTATTGTGTAATAAAACAAGAATTTACTCCTACACATAACCTTCCCCCTTGCCACTGTACTAACTCAAACAAGTGCACCAGTAGTTACCAGCGAGCAAGAGCGTCCTCTATCGCCACTGTCAGAGCATGACCAAGATGGAGGGTGCCCGTCACATTTGGTGGGGGGATACAGAGGGAGAAAATTCTATCTACAGCTTGTGGGAGCTCATTCTAATGAGAAAAAACCCAATAAAAGGTTAATTATACACGGTAAACACAGAAAAAAAGATCTTATCCACACAGCATGGCCTGAAATCCATGTTTTTCTGGACACAGACTGAGTGCAGGCCTTAAACTACTTGTTTAAAAGTTTAGACTTGTATTCACCTATAAAATTAATCATTTTTGTTATTTTGTACAACAATAACAAACAATGCAATTTTAAATATTTCATACCACTCATCAAATTGTATTTTTAGATGTTTTATGCTGTATTTTAGGAATTCTGTAAAGTAGAAGTAAAACGACGATACTATCTGTGACTAGATTTGATTTCCACTTCTGAAGATTTCTGGATTTTTTTTTATTCTCAGTGTTATAAATCATTTCTTTATCATCATCAACAACTCTGTTTATCATTACGGACACATCTACAACGTTTTGTTTATTTCTGATGGCTTCTTAGTGCCATATTACCTATTTGAAAGCTTTAAAGTGGTACAGATTCATATGGCACATTTAAAAGCAACTAAATTGATTTTGACATTGATTCTAAACTTCTGAACAGCAATTCCAAGCTTTTGAACGTTACTGTACGTTAAACTCAACGCTAACGGATATGAATATTGCGCTTCGGAGATTCAGAATGCAGTGGAATTGATCTGTGTCTTCCAATATAGCTCTGACTGACTGTCCTGTTTCTGGGTATCAGGCAAAGGTAGCTGCGGACTCCTGACTGCTGAACAGAGACCAATCAGTTTACTTTTTTCACTTAACCCTGGTGTGGTGTTCAGGCCTGTGGGACCCATTTTCATGTTTATCAAAAGAAAAAATGATGTGATTTATTATTATTTCAACCTCAGATTCTTGGCCTTGCTCATTTTCTGTGAAGAACATAGAAAATAACCCAGTTTCAGTGCCTTCACTCTGTTCACCCCCCACACACTTATATTACACATGTGGTGTTGGGGTGAACCTGTGGGGAGTTAAAGTGTGGAGGTGCTGTGTCCTTCACTCTGTTCTCCTCTTACACGGCCTGCTGTTAGTGTGTGTGTGTGTGCATGTGTGTGTGAGGGTGGACAACATGAACAGGCTGCTGACTGGCTACAGCTGCTAAAGGAGAACATCTGGTATTTTTACATGATGCGACGGGTCCACTAGACCATAGAGTAACAAACACAACACCACACAAGGGTTAATGTGCAATGGCACAGTGAAAAGGAATATGAATGAGATGAGTTTTAGAACATAGCCTGTCTCAGTCACGCCTCTCTGTTCATTTGATTTGCATGTAGGAAATGCCTGGTCTGTGTTTTCCTTCTCTTACATGTTTCTCAGGCCTAAAAAATCCCTGTTTCTCCCACCACGGATACCAGCAGGACTCCACATATTCTGGGCTGTAGGACTGTGGGAGGGGCACAGTTGTGTCTTATGGAGAAAACAGTAAGAACAGACATAAATATTATTAAAATGTTATTAAACGTCAATGTTATAATTATATCAGTACGTGTATTTTCGAACACAGAGTGGCTTGTTTCAGTGCATGAACTTCTGTGAATGTAACATTGGAAAAATGCACAGATCCATCACTACTGAGTCTTACAGTACTGACAGCTGTATACAGTGTGTAAAGCACAGGCCCAAAAGTTTGTAGACACTGATGCTTCTTTTGAAATAAAGGGTGTTAGTGAGGAGCTTGCTCCTCCTTTCCTGAAGTAACAGCCTCTACTCTTCTGGGAAGGATTTCAACTAGACATTGAACACTGCTGTGAGGATTTGATTGCATTCAGCCGCAACAACGTCAGTGATGTCAGCTACTGGTGATGGATAATCAGTTCTAGATCTCTCCAAATCATTCCAAAGGTATTGGAATGGGCCTCCACCACTCCGGTTTGATGTGAAATTCTCCATACTAATCAAAGTGTTCATTGTCTGTAAAAGCCATCTCACAAAAAGTTACATGAAATGGTAATGAATATATCACCTGATACCTGCAATGTTGTTTGTTTACGATTGCTTTTGGCCATAAACATATTATTTTAAACCATTCATGGTGGGGAGGCACATACAGGGTGTTGTAAGGCCTCCAAAGAAGAAATATCTGTTCCCCATTTACCACCATTTAATCATAATCAACATTATATATAAAAAACTCTGCTGACACGTGTAGCTTCACTCATTTTTGGAGTAAAATAGATACATTTTAATTGCAGACTTAATCATAGACTTAATTTTGGACACCCCCCCACTGCACAGCAATCTGGGCTTGTTTACAATAAACAATTTCACAACAAACTGAATTATGCAGATATTTTGAACAATCAGTGGAATTTCCCTTCAGAGTAGCTCAATTTAGTAAGTCGAAGAGGTGTCTGCATGTCTTTGGACAGGCAGTGCACAACTATTCAAATGGCTTCTGTTTACTTGCAAGGACCTCATCAGCCAACAGACAATAGACTGTACGAAACACATTCTTGTGGGAAGATTATGCTTCCAGTACATCAAGCTTTAATGAGCTTGGAGAACTGGTTTTAATTACTGTGCACCAGCAGGCTGGAACTCTTTACAACACACCTGAAGCTTAGCTCCCTTGTTTCGTTTGCGCTTTATAAACATAACATTTTCAACAAATAAAGGTTTTAGTTTATTACATTGTTATTACACTGATATTTCATTTGACATTTTTATTTTGTTTGTTTCATTCGTTCTTCTTTACCAGTGTGAATTAAGAGTTCTCAAGGGATGTAAAAAAAAAAGAAACTGTTCTTGAGTGAAAATAGTCATGTGCAAAAGTTTAAACACCCCAGTCGAATTACATGTTCACTGATTTTTAAAGTAAAAATAAGCCAACACATCCTCTACAGAGAACCTGTGTAAATATGACATTTTTTCTGCAGATTTTACAGCATAATTTTTATTTATTTGCTGAGTTTAACCTCAATTTGTATTTGTTTTTACAATTATGTTACATTCAACAAAAAGTGCATTAAAACATTCAGAAGCGTGTTTTCTGTAGAGGAGGTGCTAATTTATTTTCACTTTCACTTCAAAAATAAAATCAATAAAACACATCATTTGACTGGGGCTGCCAAACATTTGCATATGACTGTATGAACACTTTGTCAAAATCTTCCTCAGTTAAAAGCGGATGTATGGAGCCCAAAATCTGTTTGAGTTAAAGAAAAAAGTATCTGCATTAAAACATACTTAAGTATATATAGCAAAAAGTGAATGTCTTAACAGGTAATATTAAGAGTCAACATGCAGAAAGAGTACAAGTATTAAATTACAATAACACAGGAGTAACATACAACTCTTACTAAACTATTTATATGTACAATTATATCATTTATAATAAGTACAATTATAAGCATTTTCCATCCCGGAGATTCCCACTTAGTGTATTTGAATGAATGCACATTATAAGAACAAAACACGGTACCTTTCTTCTCTCCAGGCAAGACAGCAGCCGTGTACACTATCTTCTCTTTTTCTGACCATTTCATCCCAACATTATCAACATTCTACAAGGACAAGATAAACAGGACACTCATTGTCAATGAGTGTAATGACTCATATTTAACACTAACATTCTCGATTAGTCAACAGTAATAAGTCATGAACCTACACTTTCGAGTATGGCCTCTTCTCTCTTTCTTTTCCGTTTTGCCTTTTCTGACTGAGGTCTATGAGGATGTAAGGGCTCTGAGGAGGATGAGTAGGAGGAAGGTGGAGGCTGAGCTGCTGGAGAGCAGAGCCTCTGCCCCCATTTGCTCCACACTCTGGGTAAACTTCCACCGCCTGCCCTCAGGGACCTGCCACAGGTGGGCCGCCACATCGCCTAAATGCAAACAGGTGGGCTTGAATGATAAAAGAGGAACTTCTAAACAGAACAAACTAACTAGGAAAGAAAGAAAACAAAAGCAAAAAAAGCAACCATGCCTGTGAGACCATCATTAGTTCTTCCAAGACTTCTGAGCACTTAGGTGAATCTTTTTTCCATCTTTTTAATAATAATAATAATAATAATAATAATAGACAAATTTATTTAAAGGGTAATTCTGCCAGGTTTCCAAAATGTCTGCATAATTCAAATGGTAAGATGTGAACACAGTATCTCAGGGTGGTTTGATATAAAACATTGTAAAGAAACATAATGAGTCAGATTTCTTTACCATGGTGGTGACCGGACAGCAGTGTCATAATGTCTACAACACAAATATAAATATAAATATTTACTGCCCAAAACGTCCAGTGGACCTGCAGTGTTGATAAGAGTAAAACAGTGATAAATCTGATAAAAATAGGTTATAGCCACACAAAGCTCTGCATGCACACTGCCACTGTGAGCGGATTTAAAACGTATGTTTTAGGCCAAAAGCTTATCTTGAAATCTGTTGTGAAAAATGTCTCAGACTGCATATTCATAATTCATAACGCTTTCATGTCACAATTTTCTTAAAGGCATAAAATCCTTCGGGTTCCTATCACCACCAAACTGAACATGTCTGACTCTAGAACAGAGAAGTCCACATCAAACTACTCTGAACGACTTTCGTTACATCTTAACCATTTGATTATGCAGAAATGTAGAAAAATAATCCACATAAAGTGGAAATGCTGTAGGCCAGGGAAAATAGGTTTGTTCTGAGATTTGATTTAAACACAAAAACTGAACTTTTACTGTCTGACATGTAAGGGAAGAGAGTTCCAGACAGAGGGAATCAAATCTGGAGAAACCTTGATCACTGAGACTGTGGAGGCTGGATGAAGGAGGCACTGGAAGAATGGTAAAGAAAGGGGGGTCTAGAGGTGAGAAGAAGCTCTGACTAGTAAAAAGGAGCGAGACTTTTAAGGGATTTAAACATGAGTAGCAGAATTTTTAAACCTATGTGGTGCACTACAGGGAGCGAGTGGAGATTTTGGATAATAGGTGTAATGTGACAGTAAGACTGGGCACGAGGGAGGTGAGATGGTGAGCAGAGTTCAGGACCATCTGGAGCTTGCAAAGGGAAGAACAGCTAATGACTGCTAGAAGGGACTACGTCTTGCAATAAACAGGCAAATAGTATTATTATTATTGCTTTTTCTCCCTCCTAAATAAGTGGTGTGCCCTTAGAATATTCACGAGATGGCTGTTTTTAACTGATGTTCGCAGTTTACCACGCTGAGAAGGTGCAGGACCAGCCCTTGTACTTTGAGAGCAGGTGAAGAAAGAGTAATACGGGCAGTTACTCGTTCAAGTAATGTCACATACCAGCAATGGCACCATTTGATGCCTGAAAATGTTTGGTTCAGACAAAAAGTGCTGAAGGCTATGCGTGACTTGGATGAATCTGAACGACTCAGGATGGCCATGGTTAGTGTGCAACAATATTAAAGGTTTTATTTCATTTATTACTCACTTTCAAACAGCCCAAGGACAGTCAAAATGACCAATAAGACACGCTGAGGCTGAAGCTGGCTCCCGCTCCACCTTAAATGGTGCAGCAGTAAGCCTGAGGTGCCAGAATGTGAGTTAACTGCTGCACCATTTAAGGTGGAACTTCGTGAAACAAGCAGGCGTTACAGACAGAAAGCGAAATGGGACCAACCGAGTAAAAAACAAAGGAAAATATTACATTTTGTGTAAAAAGGAGGTATTTAAAAACAGTGTAGACAGCAGAGGGAAAGTCAGAGGGAACCTAACCTACCTTCAGCCTCTGTGGCTCTTCAGGGCGCAGACATGCCGGGAGCTTCACTCTGTTCCCACATAATACAATAAACTAAACGCTGCGCTTGGTGAAACATACAAATGTGAAGAAAACACCAACGACACCGCCGAATCGGAATAAACTAGGCTATTTCAAACTAGCCGGGTTTTAATTTGTGTTGCATGCGTTGGGTCCACGTCGTTCCCCCGCCGGCGTGCATTTAGATGAGCACAAAAAGCGAGGAGCTGGTCCGTCCGTGAATTGCTTCCTCCGGCCTGTGCCCAGCGCGCAGCTCACGGATCTCCGGCCGCGGATCTCCGGCTCTCCCGCTCACTGTCGGCCCGTTTCTCCTCTTTTTATATGCGTTTCAGCACTAAAGGTAGCCAGGCGAGTCATCCACGGGGGTGTCCTAGATCGTAGACGCTTCGTTGTTGTTTCGCAGGAGGGAGCCGTTAGCTTCGTGAGCATGGCGGAGGTCCCTGGTCCGTCCAGCGAGACGATAACGGAGACGGTGCCGACGGCCGCGCCTCCTCCGCCGCCTCAGCAGGTGACCATCCCCGCTCTCACATCCAACACTCTGGGTTAACCTTAACGCTTGGGAGACACTAAAGGTTCTTGTCGCTTCACTCTGGGGCGGTTACCAGACGTTTTTTGGCTATAAAAGCGTGTGTTTTTTTATTTTATTATTAATTTATTAGAGTCTAGCAGCTTTTTATAGCAACGGTGTTTTATTTGTTGTTGTTCCTTTGTTAAAATTTAAGGCGAGGCTGAAATCAGTTTCTCCTTCTCCAGCTTTTTGTTCGGATGTTCCCGTCCCACCTTAAATGGAGGAGCGGCTACGTTCTGGGTTAGGCGAGGCGCCAGAATGTGCTACACCGTTTAAGGTGGAACGGGGGAGTTCGAATAGGAAGCTTCGTAAATTTGAACTGAAGTGAAGGATGGTCCAATAGGCTTCCACTGGGTGTGGAGTGATACAGCAAAAATGCCCTATAGAAACTGTGCCATGCTGCTAATGGAGAGGCAGTACTCTCAGTGCTGTGGATGTATGTCCACCTTATGTCAAAACCTGCTGTATAACAGACCTTATGCCATCTTATAGCTAACCCAAAACTAGTTTACTGCTCCGAGCACGTCTGAACGTTTTAGGCAGGTATGCTTTTCCATAAATTGTCCTTTTTCACCTTTTTGAACACAGGTAGGTAGCAGCGGTCACAGACCACAGATGTTCCTGTTCACATATGGCCCAGTAGATTGGCCTGTAATATTAAAAACACAGTCATTGCACTAACTTAATATTTTTCTGCTTTTCTCATTTGTTAAAATGATCAATAGAAATATAGTGACACGTACTATTTCTTGTATAATCCTCAGTTGCTTGGGTCAGCCTAGTTAGGATCAGTGAATCTGGATGGGTCCTACAGACTGAAGAGTCTTTTGCCCAGAAGCTCCCTGGAGTTCTTGGCTGTTTTCTTGGTTTCTGTTAAATAACTCTTATTTTGTAATGTAGAAATATTGTTCTGTTTGTATCATGGAATAATCTCGTCTTGATTGTGAAGTTGTTAATGCATTTTACATGTTTACGGACGGTGTATTGAAATCTAAGCCCATGTCCCTCATGCCCCCTGGGTGTCTTTAGAGGGTCTCTTATAGGCATGTGCTGACTGGATGTGTGTTAGAATAATTACCTGGCAGTTTATCGTGTTTTATGATGTCACATCAGTGTATTAAGAAAAAAAAACACTACCTGTGTAAGATATTTATGCGTAAATGTAGCATTGCCATTTTTTAGTAATAGCAGTAATGTTGTGGTACATTTCGTGGCTTTCTATCTTCCCTGGCTCTTTGTGTAATGACACTGCAGTCTTCATTAATCCTGTTTTATAGACCTTCTTGGACATTAGATTTTATTAACTTACATCTTTTCTCGGGCTGAGTGGTGGACCTTTGATTTTCTTGGTAGAATGAAGTAATAGTTCTGCGGCCGTTGCGGTGATCTGTGGATGTGTTCAGACCACGAGCACGCCAAACAGCTTTATAAACATCAAATAAAGCAAGGAATCCCAGTGTTACCGTCTGTTAGGAAAATTTGGATTCAAACGAAGTGCAGTCAATAAAAACAACACACTGTTAGTTTGTAAAGGTTATGTGAGATAGTAATTGATTTGTAATCGGCTGGTAAAGTGTTTGTGCTTTATATTTCAGGCTGATGGCGCCCGTTGTTGGATGTTATATATAACTTTAAGGACCCGTATCTTTGGGGTTGGGTTAGTATGTAAACATTTTCAGTTTCAGTTGCCATTCGCTCCCCAGGCCATACAGTCTACAAATGTAAACTAAGGTGGCAAACTAGCCTGTTTTAATTCACTGTTTACACACAGATCAGCACGTTTCCATATATCCTATATAGCCTACAGCAGTTTAGCCCCACCCATTAACACTGGCGTTATATAGAGTGTTTCGAACCAGATGGCTTTTTGAGTGAGGCACAATACAGTGCAGCCAGCCAGGACTGAGCTGAGACAGAACAGTAAGAAAAGAAGCCTGTTTAAACGGGTTAAAAAAAGGCTGGAAAATGAATTATGGCTATTTTTGGTGCATTAAACTTCGCAAATGTTATAAACGATGCTGCCCAAAGAAAACCGTGTATCTCCATTTTTGTGGATTTTTATTTTTCTATGTCTTTTCTACACACCAACTATCTGTTTAAGTGGTGTGACAGTTTTATGATGAATGGACTAATAGAAAAGCTCCAAAATCACTTTGAATGAAATCTCTTTACATTAACTTACAGTGAAAGGTGCGAGTGTTTTTGCCCTTTCGTGTAAAAAATGCCATTTTGGAGATACTTGTTTTACTTTGGACAGCAACAAAGTGGACCTCAGGGACCTAAATAGAGTTTGAGTAAAGTGCAGGATATGAGCCCATTTAACATTCTCTCATGGGTTCTGCAAGGCTGTATGGGTTCTGTACGGTTTTCCTGGGTTTGAGTTGAACCAGTCTATTAAGAAGATGGTGCATCCAGTAACAGTAGTCATGAAGGATGTGGTTGGCTTGCTAGGCTGATATTAGTGAGTTTATAAAAAGGGTCTATAATTACTGCAGAAGGGAATCTGCTTGCATATCCTGCTGCAAAATTTCTGTTAGAAAATTGAAGCGTTGAAGCTGCTGTTCGTTTACAAAAGACGAATATTCAATTGTGACAAAGTCCTGTATCACGGTTTGATTGGTGAGTACACACTGAATGTACAGTACATTTGCTCTTCTTTAAAAAGGGGATTACGATGATCTTTCAATTTCTGCATGATTAGATGTTTAGGATGTAAATATTGTTAAGAGTAGTTTTATCTGAAATGCTTCGTTTTAGAGAAACATATTGAGTCAGAATTGAATTGAACAAAGTCGCCTCCCTGACAATCTGAAGAAGCTCCCTCACAGGAAGCTATTACATGAATTGGTTCTGCAGACACTGCCTGATGCCTGAGACACTGTTTATTTATAGGTTTAAGTTTATTTATAAGTTTGTTTATATAGCGCATTTTATAACGGGCGTTGTCACAAAGCAGCTTTACAGAACAATCAGTATTACAGAAAGAAAGAGAAAAGAGAAAATCCGGGTCCGAGCCCCCATGAGCATCGCCAGTGGTGACAGTGGCAAGATAGAACTCCCTAAGAGCAGGAGGAAGAAACCTTGAGAGGAACCAAGACTCCAAAGGAGAACCCATCCTTCTCTGGTGGACACCAGATGGCAAACGTTGTTAGTATGAAGTACTATAGTACAAAGCGGGAAAAACAGGTGGGCACTGGTTAATTTGATTAGTTTATGAATATGCAGCGGCGGCAGCATCTGAGGTGAGGACTGCACAGCGTTGTACAGCAGGAAGCTCAGTGGTGGTCAAGCCGGTCCAGAAGGCTGATGAGCAGTGGCACTCGATCAAGGCAGAAGAGGCAGCAGCATCAGACGCACAGGATGGGCGGCTGTTCAACTCGGCAAAGAAAGGAAAGAAAAACGCAGAGTCAGTTCTGTAATGAGTGACTGACCACAGATTACAGCACAGCAGAGACTCCAGCAGGTCTAGATCTGACAGGGAAGACTAATCACCAAAGGCTAAAACACACGTTTTAATTCAACCTCAATTTTACCAACATTATGTATAAAACTCAGGCACTTGTAGGTTCACTGGTGGTTTTGGCTAGTAAATAAAGTAGCTGTATTTGTGTTGTAGACCTTGTGACTCCTGGCTGCTGTCACCACCGCTGTAAAGAAATCAGTTGATTCTTTTCTCTGCAGTGAGCCGCTTCACATCAAACCACTTTTTTTTTTTGTTTAACCGAACATCTTAATGATTGAGTTCTTAAGAATTTTAGAAAAATCTTTGGATTTCCCTTTTTACCTTGTAAAATAATGATTAAAATAATGCACATTTATATGTCATTTCATGATCTCAGGATACATCATCCAGCTCAGTTTTGTTAAACCGAGTCTGATGTGCAGCGGAGGTGCCTGTCTGATACCCTTATTCTGAACAGGCTTGGGTCTTTTACCAGTTTCTTTGTTTTATTTGCATGTTCTCCAGCTGGCTTTGCCAGACTGAAAGTGTACAGTGTAGTCTTCCTATATGGCGTTGAATGTATGTATGTATGTGTGGCGTTAATTACTTGATGTTCTGTTTGTATCTTTTGCACTATATACATCTTTAACTAACCACAGATTAGATGGTTGTATAAAGGAAATTGTTAAATAAAGACAAAGCAGTTTAAATTTAATCACGTGGTTTGTGAAAGGCGTGACTATATCGCTGCCCCCGTGACCCGAACCCCAGAGAAGCGGAAGATGATGGATGGATGGATGGGTTTGTGAAAGAGAATGAAGGAATAATAATTTTGCATAATTTCAGCTCTTATGTAAATAGTCTTGGTATTCATTTAATATCCGTTATCCCAAGGCTTCTCAGCTGTTTTCACAGAATTAGGCATCTTCTGCTTGCAGCATTTCACTGACCCCAGCCTGCTGACATGCGGTTTTGTACCCTGATTCCCACACAGTGTTTTCTTTAAGGCATTTCACCTGTGACTAGCCTAGCCTTCGTCAGGACTGTCATAATCCTCCCACACCTGGTCTGTTTATGTGGGTGGGTCTTCATCCCTGCTGCTGCAGCAACAGGGGCTTAATTTCATTAGTAGACAGCTAGGATTTTGCTATCTGTTTTTTGAGCCATGGTCTGACTCCTTTAAGCTTTGCATATGATTTAGTGGCGTTGTATTGGAGTTTGATAAGAAATAATGAATGGGTTGCTTACCTTATTAAAGATGAAGTATAAAGTTTAATCACAAATATGGAAATATTAGTCACCATAGCATAATTTGCTTGTTTATTTACCTATTGTGGGCTTGATTAACCACCACCACCCCTCCACACCAAGCCCCTCATCTTGTCTTTTTATTATGGTGTAACGCAAAGCCAGTTAATCAGGTTTGTGCATTTGAATGGTAACCAAATGTAAGTCATCAGATTTTTTTCAGGTGTAAGCAAGCAGTTTTTTTGCCTTGATCATTTTTATTGCTGGGATAAGAAGCTTAGTGAAAGGAGGGTTGTAGTCACAATCTACTGCTTTTATTTTTCATCTCTGCTTATTTTCAGTGGTAAGCTCCCTCCGCCTATAGGCTTAACAGCTGTAGTTAAAAAAAAAAAAAAACACTTCTATCAGTGATTTAGCAAATATCAAACTTGTTGAAGCTTTTTTGCCCACATGCCACAGTCGATACATGTTCAGAGTAATGTGTATTGCATGTAGCATGCAGAGTATTTTGGTGATGTGGATTGTGCTTCGGACCTCTTTTCCAAAGTGGATGAACTAAAGATTAGGAACGTGTTGAAAGAGAATTCAAAGAGAACTCATTCAAATCTTCATCAGTGTAATGTTGATTCTGCATTTGAGACCTAAACATCAAGCCAGACCTTCTTTTTGAGCCTGTGTGTGTGGAAGGACATGTGACGCAGAACTCCTGCCAAATCTGACCTTATTACAGGTTTTATAGGCTGACTTGCAGCAGAACACATCATATTTGGGCATGTTTGACCGCTTCCTTTAATTTTAACCAAAAAGTCTTTAATAGTGCTGCTTTAAGGCTTTCAGTTTGGGGTTTCTAGGTCTCTCCCTATTCATAGAGATTGGAGGCTGGTCCTCTATGACTAGAAATAAGCACCTGGTTATATTATCAAAAGGCCACCGAGTGAACAGACTTTTGGTGTTACTTTAGGGGATTTGGGGAACACTTTAGAGCAGAGGTCACTAATAGGCGGACAGCAGATGCTGTCCTATGCGGACCTGGTCCTAGAATCTATATACTATGGATAATTATTTAATTTCAACAGGGTGGTCTTATTTTAATCAGCCTATCATTTCTAGTCATTGCGTCACCGGTTTAGCAACCTGGAAAACTCACAGACCAATCGCATGCTTTGTAAATATCACACGGGATGCTACTCAGCTAATCTGTGCATTTCGATGAGCACTGAGACTCGAGTGAGTGACGCACACACAGGGGAGGGACGAGGAGAGACATTCGGAGAAGAAAGTGAGTCGGATTATTTCACATGGTGTGCTCTGAAAGAGAAAACTCACAATAAATGTTGTTGAAATCACTGAATTGGACTTTGATTTGTTTTGACATTCAGTTGTTGACTATGTACAATGTTTATATAAGTACTAATTAAGTAAACAGTATGTGGCACTGAATCATGAGGCAAGTTAGACATTATGATGTTCCGGACCTTTGCTTGAGGATATTTTCCTTAACTGGACCTTATTCAGTTTTAATTAAAGACACCTGGTTTAGAGTTTTTAACCTACTCAGTGTCTGCCACATGGGCAGCATACAGTCACTTACAGTCACTCACATTGAATAGGAACTCATTAATAACACAGGCCAATAGGCAGGTGCTGAACAAGGCTCGTCAGTGAGTGTGAGTGTGTTTTGTGAGAGGGAACTATTGTCCCTAGTAATTGACTGTATTTTATGTATCTGACAGATTAGGTTGAAAAGTGCTGATGTGGTCCTTTTTAGGTCGCAGCTACTGGTCACAGTAAGACAACGGCTGGTTTTAAGTTGTTTTTCTGGGTTTCTTCACGACTCTTCTGTATCCTGTAGGAGGGGAGAAGCTTGACCATCAAGCTTCGAAAGAGGAAGACTGAGAAAAAGGTTGAGTGGTCCAGTGACACGGTGGACAACGAGCATTTGGGTAGGAGGTCCTCGAAGTGTGAGTATGGTTTGTTTCTTATACATCAGATCAGAATTTAAAGTGATAGTTCAGTGATAAATCTAACTAATGCAATTTCTCCCTTTTCCCCAAAAGCTGTCAGTCAGCCACGACACATTGAGCATCCAAAGTTTGCTTCTTTAGTTTTGTCCTGGAGCTACGATGCTGGTGTAAATGACTGATAGTGGATGTTTTATATGCCACCAGTTAGGATCATGCAAACTGCATGACTAAGTGATCACAAACTCACTTAAACTGTCTTGAGTTGTAAAGTCTCTAAAAGACTTGCTAATGTAGTCAGTGACATTTTATGTTATTTGTGGTAGTTTTTCATCTTTAATTTGGCCATGAAATTACAGTTAATGCAGTTTTGTGATTAATACACCCCCTGTCTCTTTCAATTGATCACATTTTGTTGCAACATAAACACATGATTGTGAAAGCTCCGAATGGCGTTAAACAATTGTGATCAACTTAAATAACTGCAATCGGGCAGTTGTGTAGTAACTGCGACAGGCCTACTGGCGATAAATAAGGTTTTTACTGGCACTGGGGGTTGTTGCCATGGTAACTCATGTAGAGCATGCTTACAGGATTAGAAACTGCATGAGCAAGTCTGTTTGACATCAGGCTTTTCACCAAATTATCACTTTAAGAAACATCAAAACTAGCCTGAAAAATCTTTGTCAAGTTTTAATTGCTAGACTTGGGGCCGAGAGTGGATGACTTGAAAGTGTAATAGCCCAAATGCCCGAAATAGAAACGTTTCAGATGTTGTAAAAAGCTTTGCAGCACTTTCTCATCCTAACCTGGAGCGTCCAATCTTGTTAATCAGGTTGTTGTGTTTACGAGAAGCCTCGGCAGTTTGGCGAATCCTCCACGGAGAGCGAGGGAGAGGACGAAGAAGGCTGCGGCAGCGCACACTGCATTCTGGGACACGGGAGAGCTCATGGACAGAGAGGGAGCGGCGGGGCTACGGCGCCCCCTGGCTCCGGGGGTTCAAACCCTCACTAATCAGGAGTGAGAGGGAAGTTATTTGGTGGGAAAAAGTAAAGGGCAGGGTGGACGACACGTTCATAATTTTACATCCAGCTACTCACATTGAATTCAGTCACCGCATTGCTGTTTCAGATAGAGATTTGATGGGCGGAAGCTTGTAGGTAAATGCAGGAAGACACTTTTTTTCTTTTTTTTTTCCTTTTTCTGCTATCTCTTAATGTGACTAGTAGGAAGAGTTGACAGTTCTTGCCATCTGAATGCTGTGGAAGTTTTGGGTTTGTTGTACATAGGACAGTTGATTTTTATTTCTTTTTGTAAAGTTATTTATTTGTCTTAAACATTCACACAAGATCATACCAATTCTGTCTCCTCCCATACTTTTTCTTTTAATGCCAGTAAAAAGGATCTAGAGCCCTAACGAAGCTTGAGCCAGTGATTTTGTAGTGTAAGGCCTGTCTTAGTAAACGTCTCGCAACATCCAGCCGGCAAGCAGATGCTTCTGAAGGTTAGAACAGGGTTCCGACCAAGGTTCCGAGTAGGGCTATACAATATGGCCAAAATATGGTGTTGCTGATATATTGATATATTGGGGGGGGGGTTTAAATTCACAGTGTGTTAATTCACACAGTGTGGGCTAAGTGAGCACCTGAAATACAGTAATACATTTCCATTAGCTAAAGTCGTGAGATAAATAGCATGATTTGGTCTTTAATGAGCCAGACTGGCATTTAAAATTATTCAATGAATCAGTTGCCTGTTTAAATAACATACAAAGTAAATAAGTCCTTCATTGAAAGCAAGAGGCAACTGGCTTTTAGTACAATGAGTCATTTTGACGCAAGTGCAGCAGCAGCATTCACACAAGTGCAAACACCCTACACTATAGTCCATGGGCAAGACTCCTAACACTACCCTCACCCATCTGTGTAAAATGGTCAAATTGTAAGTTCACAATGCATAAGAGTGTCAAATGCCATAAATGTAAATGTGCTCTTGAAGCACAGAACATTGAGGCAATGCCAGGTTACTGCACTAATGTGCTCTGGAAATATATTAAATTTTGTTATCAGCTCTGATTTCCCATATCGTAGCATCCCTACCAAAATGAATAACTATTTTTAAAAGAGGTAAAATAATTAAATGATGCCACATTTAATTGGTTGGATAGTGGTTGGATAGTGTAGTGGTTAACACCTCTGCCTTCTATGCTGTAAACTGGGGTTCAATCCCCACCTGGGCAAACACCCTACACTATACCAATAAGAGTCCTTGGGCAAGACTCCTAACACCACCTTCGCCTACCTGTGTAAAATAATCAAACTGTAAGTCACTCTGGATCTGGAGCATCTGCCAAATTTTGAAAAGGCCAACACTGCAATAAGGAGTATGGATATATTGTGTAGCCCTAGTTGTTGGTCCGAAACCTTGATAAAGGTTTTATAACCCAAAGGGCAAAGAACGGAACCTTTTCAGACTATTGAAAATAGTATTGCTGTTGGAGGCGACACGGAAGATAGGATTATTTACGCTTCTAAAGACGTAATGCAGTGCTTTTTCATGATTCTTGAGATGATCTAAGTGATTTTTACTGAGTGCGTGAACGAATTGTGTTTTCTCTCGCGATGCACGTCACGCGGCGAGAGCCTTTCACTCATCCACATGAGCACAGTGAATAATTTCCTCCATCCGTCATCTCATTTAATAGCATCACTACTGATTCTGTTCTACTTAGACAATCAGAGTATAACCACGAGATATGATTAAAGGCACCGTGCATGTATATAGAACAAGCAGGAAGCTTCACCATGGCTGCTCTTTCAGGGGAAGAAACGGAGCTAAAAGGGGACTGAAATCGAAAAACGTTTCGGTGTTGATTAAAATTGGCAAACACATCAGTTTATGAGCGATCTGTGAGGTTAAAGGGAGCAAAGGCTTCGAACATCAACACAGGTGATTAGTACTGCAAGAGAAATGATGTAATATTCCAGTGATGTCAGCATGATGTCAATAATAAAGTGATTTTAAAAGAAGGATCTGGTATGCTAACTGAATTTAATGACATTGAGACAGAGAATAAGAACCGATGATCCCTCTTGAGCTCTTCTTCTCAGTGTCTTGTTGAGAGAGGATTAAAACATCCACTGTATTAGAAATGGAGGCATCCCCATAGTGGGTCAGTTTTTCCACTTGATCTCTGCTGTATTTGTGTAGTATGGTTGGTTACCTGAGACATTTGTTTCCATACATTGTGCTGTAATCAGGGTGTAATGATTTACAAAATTCAAAATTTATTCAAATTTCAAAATTCAAAACTTGAATCAAAGTAGCAAAAATAAGGAACGACTGAAAATCCAGTTAATTTTAATATGCCAGTGTTTCATACATTTATATAATGAGGTGGCCACAAGCTAATATACTTGTATGCAAAAGTTTGGGTGCGCACAGTCAAATAATATTTTGTTGATTTTTCTAAATGAAAGTAAGTGAACATGTACTGGGAACACAGTTCTGCACACTTCGATGCATAATTGCTGAAGATGAGATATCAAAATAAATCTAAAATGTGGAGTGTTGACACATTTATATATTTTGCAATGTTAAATTTAGCAGGTAATATGAAATTGTGTGCTAAAAATGTGATATAAGTGTGCTCTACACTACAGTTTGACCAGCAGCTCACAAACCTCAGCATATGACTGCATATCTCTCTCTCTCTCTCTCTCTCTCTCTCTCTCTCTCTCTCTCTCTCTCTCTCTCTCTCTCTCTCTCTCTCTCTCTCTCTCTCTCTGTGTAGAAGATGTTTTACCTTCTACATAAATCAACAAAACATGTAATTTGACAATGTTTGTTCAGACGTTTGCATATGACTGCACTTATGAGGAGTGTGATTTTCCTCCCTGCTCTTGATTTTAAGGTAAAGATATATATATATATATATATATATATATATATATATATATATATATATATATATATATATATATATATATATATATATAAGCATAAGCAATAGTTTTGTTTTTTTTCTTTAGAATAGGGAGGGTCTGCCCTCATTGTGGGCTTGACCCCTGGTCAAAGTACATGTTTTGTAGATTTTCTAAGTGAAAGGAAGTCAACACATCCTCTACAGAGAACAACCTAAATGTGGTATTTTCCTGCACAATGTGGATTGATTTATTAGCTGAGTTTAACATGTTGCAAAATGTTTTGTTTACTTTTTCTTCCAGTCTGTTAAATTCAGCAGATTAAAGTAGAGACACCCAAGGTAAAATATTACTGCAGTAACAGTAGAAGTTCCTCCCTTTAGACCTCCACTTGAGTAAAGGTACAGAAGTATTTCCCCTCAAATGTACTTGAGTATCAAAAGTATAAGTCCATCAGGAGAACCGAGTGGCTCTGAAGTCACACAAGCAAAGTTTCAGTTTCAGATTTATTTACAACTTAGTTCCAAGTTTAGGTTTAACAAAAACTGGCTTTAAACTCAGGATCACAAATGAGCTCCTTTACTATGTTGATCTGTAGGCCTCTGTTCATAAACATGAACCAGCCCAAACTAATTTACTATAAAATGAAATGGTGTTTGTAGAAATTCAGAAAAAAGCCGCGTCAGTCTCGACTGCATATGTGGACATATTTCTATATTGTGCTCTATTTACACAAAGTTAGGTTAGTTCATCATTTATGTTGAACAGACTCTCCCAACATGGGAGGGGTCGGTATGACCAACAGGTCAAAACCAGCACTAAACAAAGTGACCGCTGGGCCCTGATTGGTGCTCTGGATTTGCGCTTCTTTTGTTTTGACATGTTACGTTTTTATACACACAGAAACTAAAAAGAACGACAGATTTCTCAAAATGTAGTGGAGGAAAAGGTGAGATATTAGACTCTGAAGTGTAGTGGAGTGAAAGGAAAAAGTCGCCCAGTAATGGAAAAACATCAGATGCACAAAAAACTACTTAAGTACAGAAACTAATTACATTTACTCAGTTACTGTCCACCACTGATAAACAGTGATTGTGTATTAAAATGTGCAGACACATGTTCTCTGTAGAGAATGTGTAACTTACTTTCACTTAAATCAACAAAACATGTACTTTGACCAGGGTCCCAAAACTTTGACATACCACTGCCTGTTGGCCCAACACACCATACTACACACACGTCAGAAGGTACATGGAAAAACAATGAGGAATTCCTTTAAGGCGGAGTCTCCGTCAGTAATGTTTCAACTACAGCACATACATGGAGAACATGGACCATCACTGTTAGTTTCACTTTTGGATTCACTCTTGTGTTGTAAACCACACACTTCAGAGCAACATCTGCATCTTACTAGTGCAGTGCGTGGATTAAAACCAGAGGAAGAGAGGTGCCCATGTAAGGCCTACGGTATCATATAAAGGCCCCCCAGGAGCTGCTGGAGTAATAATGGGAGTTGTGCTAGTTATTCATGTGCATATTGGTTCAGCTTTAAAACAGGCCTGAGATGTGGTGTTGACCTGCACAGACAGCGAAATCTTCCACTGAGGTTCTGCACACCTACTTACAACTGTTTACAACTCGTTCCTGTGAGGAACGTCCTAACACCCACCTGTACGCCACCACTTTCTACCACGTGATCCGAGTATTGAGGCTTCCTGTAATGTGAACACGCTTGTATGTACAAAGCAAAGTCATAACAGAGCTGATATGAATAAATAGATCAACTGGATGTTGTGTGCTGTATGTTGTAATCAAATTTAATTCCATTTCAGATTAGGGTTGGGGGTGGGGGTGGGGGTGGGGGTGGGGTTGGGGTTGGGGGTGGGGGTATTGGTTGGGGTTAGGATTAAACCCCCATAGTGAGGGCTATAGTGAGGTTCAGTATTAGGTTTTGGGTTGAGTTTGAGGTTAGCTTGAGTACAATTAGGGCCATGGTGAGGGTTAAGATTAAGGTTTTTGGTTAAGTTTAAAGTTCGTTTTGGGATCAGAGTGAGGGTTAGGATTAGGTTTTGGGTTAAGATTAAGGTTAGGGTTAGGTTTTGGGTTTAAGGTTAGGATTAAGTTTTGGGTTAAAATTAAGGTTAGGATTAGGATGGGGGTGGGGGTTGAGGTTGGGGTTGGGTTTGGGGGTGGGGGAGGGGTTGGCAAAAAGCCTGATCACTAGTGCAAAATGCTTCTCTTTTGCATCTCTTACTAATTTAACACATATTTTGACTACAAATTGTATTGCCAGCGTAACAGTTTGAATGCAAAGTAGATTGTTTGAATTTAAACAAATTTTGTCGTGTTTGTTATGCCTATTTTTTTCTTAAAGCTGCATGGTCCTACCAAAGTGTCTGATAAGTAGATCAAATATTCCTGTGAGTCGTCTAAATGTGAGCTTCAATATATGGTAAAATACCCTCAGCAGTATACATTATGAACAGCGTATACATACACTACCCACAAAAAGTGAGGGATATTTGGCTTTCGGGTGAAATTTCTGGAAAGCGTAAAAGGTTCACGCTACAGTGATGTTATATCATGAAAGTAGAGCATTTCAGTAGAAGCATGTGATGGTGATTTCCTCATCTCAGACTATTTACTGAAACAAAAGCCAACAGTGGTGGGTACACCCCAACAAAAAATGTCAGCGTCTCAGTAACTCGTCATGTGCCGTTGAGCATCAATTACAGCTTGATAACGACGTCTCATGCTCTTCACGAGTCGACTCGTCTGCTGAGGCATGGCATCTCACTCTTCTTGAAGGGTGGCCCTCAGGTCATTGAGGTTCTGGGGTACAGAGTTATGAGCCTCTACACGGCCACTCAGCTGATCCCATAGGTTTCCTATGGGATTCAGGTCTGGAGAAAGCGCAGGCCGCTCCATTTGAGGTACCCCAGTCTCCAGCAGCCGTTCCCTAATGATGTGACCTCGGTGAGCTGGAGCATTGTCGTCCATGGAGATGAAATTAGGCCCGTGTTGTTCATGCAGAGGCACAATGACTGGATTAATGATGTTATTCAGTAGTTTGGACCACTGGGTCACTGTACCGTTCACAAAGTGTAGGGCAGTTCTGTATTGACTAGACACACCTGCCCACACTGTAACACCACCACCACCACCACCACCACGTTGACCTTAAACTCCTTGTTAGAGAACAGCAAGTTGTGCAAAAAGTACTGAAACACTGAACAGCTGGACATGTGCATTCAAAAGTTTAGAGCAGGTCACGTTAAGTTCCCCTGTAAAGGTTAGAGTGCATTTTAGGTTCATCCTGAAATTTCACCCGAAAGCCAAATATCTCTAACTTTTTGTGAGTAGTGTGTATGTATGTGTGAGTGTGTATACACTGTTCGAAATGTTGGAATCACTTGTCATAATAGTAATTGCTGTTACTATAAGAACACCTCTGAAGGTATTTTAAGATGTTTTATTCTGTATTTCAGTTTTTTTTAAATAATAGATATACTGTATTTCTGGTTTCGGTAAATCCTTGATTAGTTATCATCAAAGTTATCTTTACCACTGTTTACCACTTTTCAAATACAAGGCATTGATTTTATCATAACTTTTATTCTTGACAGCTTTCTTCATACTTCCAGAACCATCGTTTTGGACATATTTAACATTTCATTTTTTACAACCTTCCACAAAATTTGGCTAACTTCCATCGTATTAAAATAAATTTATACATGTTCCTGCAGCTAAATTGGTTTCAATTTTAATCATTGAAAACTGATTCCTAACTTAAAAAAGAAAAACTTTCTATTTGTCAATGTAGGAAAGTCAGAAAAAAGCCTGGTAGACCACCAAAAGTGCCCCCATCGGATAAACAGCACTTAAAGCTTTCATCTTTGAGAGAGAGGAGAAATTCAAGCTGCTCCAGATCTGAAAACATCCACAGGGATTCCTTCCACTGTGAGAAGAAGACTCAGTGCTGTGGGTCTTAGGATAAGGCTTGGATGCCGCTGCTCTGCCATGAAGCTCTCTACGCTGTTCTTGAGCTGATCTGAAGGCCACATGAGGTTCGGAGGTCTGTAGCCATTGGCTCTGCAGAAAGTTGGTGACCTCTGTGCACTATGCCCCTCAGCATCCGCTGACCCCGCTCGGTCATTTTATGTGGCCGACCACTTCGTGGCTGAGTTGCTGTCGTTCCCAATCGCTTCCACTCTGTTATAATGCCACTGACAGTTGACTGTGGAATATTTAGTAGTGAGGAAATTTCACGACTGGACTTGGAGCACAGGTGGTGTCCGATCACGGTACCACTCTGGAATTCACTGAGCTCCAGAGAGTGACCCATTCTTTCACTAATGACTATAGAAGCAGTCTGCAGGCCTAGGGGCTTGGATTAATACATCTGTGGCCATGCAAGTGACTGGAACACCTGAATTCAATGATTTGGAGGGATGAGTGAATACCTTTGGCAATATAGTGAATATACTCTCTGCTGACAAGTTAATAACTTGGTTAAAGGCCATTTTGACTGGAAATGAATGAAATCAAAGGGTAGTCTGTGACTTTTGGACAGAACTGTATACAGCGGTACATATTGACTAATAAACACTAAACCATACTCCCAGTATCATTTTTCAAACAAGCTTATTTCATCTACCGTTCTACACCTGCATTTAAAGCCGCTCACTCTGTGGTTGATTCAAATAGTAGCTCAGTGGTTTAAAACACATATGCTAGGCGAAAGGTGCCCCAGGGGACGGCAATAAGAATGAAATAGATAGCATCCATTTCAGCCTCTCTTTCGCCAACTCTAGCTTGTTTATTCTCAGCCTCGCACAGGATACTCAACCAGATGGGCCTGAGGTCAGCAAATCTGTTATGAAATGATGACACACCACACCAACGTGCGTAGATGCTCCAGAGAAAAAAAGATTTATTTCAGCTACAGCAACTATTTCAGGCTCAGTGTGCCAGACAGTGATTATTTGAGAAGCTGGTCTTTATGTATTAGGACAGACTGAAGACTCTGTGTCACTTTATTTTGATGGTTTATTTAGATGAAATAAACACTCAACAGGCTGTCAGTAACAGACCCCACATCAATGATGTAGCAGCAGTGATTACATGCAGTAGATGATGGAGACTTTGAATTAACTGCGTGAATAAAATGTGTTTATAATCTGCTGAATTCAGCTGTTTTTCACTTCCTTTGGAGAGTCTAAATAAGGATGAACTGAACATTAACAGGTTTAATGCAGACCATTTCACCATCAGCAAGCTGTTATAGACACACTGTAACTGGATTTAACTAGATTAGGATTTGCTTAGCGTTAGGATTAGAGCCAGGGTGAGGGTTAGGATAAGGTTTTGGGCTGAGGTTGAGGAGTAAGGAATAGGGCAATGGTGAGGGTTAGGGTTAAGGCCAGGGCTAAGGTTAGGATTAGGGCTATAGTGAGGTTCAGTATTAGGTTTTGGGTTGAGTTTGAGGTTAGCTTGAGTACAATTAGGGCCATGGGTGAGGGTTAAGATTAAGGTTTTCGGTTAAGTTTAAAGTTCGTGTTGGGATCAGAGTGAGGGTTCGGATTAGGTTTTGGGTTTATGGTTAGGATTAAGTTTTGGGATAAGATTAAGGTTAGGATTAGGATCAGAGTGAGGGTTAGGATTAGGTTTTGGGTTAAGATTAAGGTCAGGTTTTGGGTTTAAGGTTAGGATTAATTTTTGGGTTAAGATTAAGGTTAGGATTAGGATCAGAGTGAGGGTTAGGATTAGGTTTTGGGTTAAGATTAAGGTTAGGATTAGGGCCTGAGTGAGGGTTCGGATTAAGTTTTGGGTTGAGGTTAGGGCCAGGGTGAAGGTTAGGATTAGGGTTAGGACTAGGGCCAGGCTTACGGTTGGCTGAATAAAAGTGCCATATTAAGTCTACTTAAAGTAACATATGAAAAATACATATCGCTGCTGTGAGAAGAAAACTGCATAATTATAACTCTAACTTTGACATACTTCACTTTGAACGTACATCAATGGAACCAGATGTTTTTGCAAGTAATTTTGGGCCATTTTCTTTGGTCCATTCATGAAATTACACACAACTTAAAGAACACCAGGCATTTTCAAATTATGTCAGAAATTGAAAAACAACCAAAACGGAGATGCAGGGTTTTCTTCCGACAGCAGAAATATACTTAATATAAGTGACATACCAACAAAACATCTTCAAAATATTTACCTCAGTGTATTCAGATGCTTCACTGCTGCTACTTTACTGATATGTTGTTGACGTGTTACTGATAATCTAAGAGTTCTCCGAATAAAGTGCTACCAAAGGCTCGTATTGTCTGTCCCATCACGTCTATCCAGTCCCAGACAGGACCAAGTGTACACAGTATCTCTAAGCACTTAACTATTATATTTCACTGAGCAGTGACACAGTTACAAAAGACAAGATCTTAATAAGCAGTAACTATGCTATGACATGTGCAGGTGTGTCAGACACTGGAGGCATCGGAGGTACACATGACAACAGGGCATTTCAAAAATGATATTTACTGTGTACTCTAGAACATCATTCCACTACCCATGCCATGCTATGCGCATGGTGGACACCTATAGAAGGGGATATAAAGAATAAAGCAATTGCACAGACATCCAAGCGATCATGGTGTTTATCTGCAAACAATAAAGTGTGTAGTGCTGTGAAACATGCAGCTATAAGACAAACCCTCGCTGACAACACATTACAAATGATGTGAGGCACGTAGTGACCAAAAGAGTGTACAGGAAAAAATGAGAAATGTAACCAACAAATAAAACAGCCTTGATGTGAGATTAAACAACTGAGCTTGAATAGAACAAAACATGCAGCTCATCCCATCAAAGCACATAGAAAAAAAATGATTTTGAGGAATTATTCAAAGATCTGGTTCATTAAACAGGAAAAGTAGCGTAAAAACGACACTAACGACAAAAACTAATGCAGTAATACAATATGGTGTAACATGGTGGTCAAAGTCTGGCCGCCTCGCAGAGGTGATCACTTCCTTTATTAGGATCATTAGTGGTGGGCGATGTTCCAACTGTACCGGTGTACTGGTTTCTTATTGATTTCATTTCAGTGATACTAATAAATAAAACTTCACTCTAATGTAGTTAAGACTGAGTTAGCTGTAATGTATGCCACTGCCTTCTGCTTCAGCTTGTAGAATCAGACAAAAAACAAGTTTTATATGGAAGCCTGTTTCTAACTTATTAAAATGTTTTTTTAGCAATTTAATAAATCGGTCTCATGAGAGTTTCTCATAATTATTAGTCAGTAGCTCACCATAATCAAAGTATCTCATTTATGATTTAGCACCTACCTACTTAATGTGTGAGGTCTCATAGTGAAAGCAGGTCATAATTCAGATAGTATGTCAAAAACTATAAGAAGCTTATTGTTATGAGATATTAAGGCATAATGAGATACTATCTCATTTTCATGAGAAACTTATGAGATAGCAATTATAATTCTGAGATAGTATCATTATGATATAATAAAGCACTATTATAAGATATTAAGTCATAATGAGATACTATCTCGTTTTCATGAGATACTAATTGCTTGAAGCTTGAATCAATATTATGAAAAAGTAAGGCATTATTATGAGATATTAAGTCAGGGTAAGATATATCTTGGTTTCATGACATTAATTATGAGTTAGCAACTATGATTGGGACAGTTTTGTTATTATGAGATAATAAAGCATTATTATGAGATATTGTCATAGTGGGAAACTATCTCAATTTCATGAGATGCTAATTGAGATAGCAATGCTATTTCTGAGATGGTAAGTCATTATTATGCGATATTAAGCCATAACTAAGACATTTTTCACATGACTTATGACTTATCAAATGGGTTTTTCAAGCAGAAACAGGCTTGCATGGTTTTCTGTCTGGTTAACATTTACAACACTGTATAAGTTTAGTGTAATTTTAAAAGAAGCTGCTCCCTCCAAGCTATGAGGGACACTCTTTTAGCGCAGAATAGCAGTACTCAAGAGGTGTGGGTTCATCAACGTTATTAATGCTAACTTGGATACCATCCGACACCTTAAAGTGTCATACATTTGGAAAACATTGTTATGCTTAAATATATTATTACTACCCAGCACAAAGGCCTACTGACCACAAAGTTCCCAAGTACCCTTATGAGATAAAACTTCGTGTTTATGGACTTGCTGTGTAAATACAGGCATAAACAGCATAGCTTTACTGTAATGACACAAATGAGGGAAAGTACACTGAAAGACAAATACTGAAACTGGAGTGTACTAAAGGTCTGAGTCAGGCAATGTTGCATTAAAAAGAACACATCTGAAGTTAAATAGCTGGTGGTCATAAGAAACCTCAACACCTATAGAGTCACCATTCCACCATTAGGTCTGATAATCTTTCCCTTCTAAATCTCTTCTTTCAAAACGATAAAAACAAACAGCTTCGTAAAATTCCCATGGAAGTTTCTGGGTAAAACAATCTGGATAACGTAGTGGCAGGGAAACCTCGCTCTCCGTTCCTCGCGCGCTGACAGGTTTCTTTCCAGTGAATGCTGCGGAGGTTATTGTCAACTTTCACTTGCAACTTCTCCAAGTCACACTGGCAGTAATGCTGAAGAAAGATTTGAATCATCCATCTTCTGGCCCATTGCACTTTTTCTCTTAAGAGTTTCAAATAAAGTAGATTACACCTGTGGTGAAAGGAAGGGTTGTGCCTTGGAGATTAGGGGTATTGTAGAGAATGAGTTAAACTGATTGCTGGTAAGTTTAATGTCCTTTTCAGATGCTCAATGACATCTTCCAGCCTTAATCAGTCCCGTTTGGCTCTTGTCAAGTGGTCAGTATGTAGCTATTTCCCAGCTAGGCACAGGAGTCCTCGCGCCATAGACAGCCTGAGAAAACAGAAACAGGCGTAACTAAAAAAAAAAGTCATGCACTCCATTTAAAATGTCAACCAGTTTAGCAGTTTCATTAAAAATCCACAGATTTTCAGGATGTCTGCATAATTAATTGGTTAAGATGTTAATGATATTAATTCAGAGTGGTTTGATGTGAAATGCTCTGTTCACAGTGGGGCTGATAAAAACCAGACAGTACGTTTTTCTACACTTAGTCATTTCACATTAAACAACTCTACATGGCTTTACACCTTGTGGTTTAATTATACAGAAACTTTGGTGGAATTCCACTTTAAGGCAGGACATTTACATTTATGGCATTTGGCAGACGCTCTTATACAGAGCAACTTACAATGTGATCCTTTTACACAGGTAGGCGAAGGCAGTGTTAGGAGTCTTGCCCAAGGACTCTTATTGGTATAGTGTAGGGTGTTTACCCAGGTGGGGATTGAACCCCAGTCTACAGAGCAGAAGGCAGAGGTGTCTACACTACACCAACCAGCACAATGGTTTATCACTGTGGCTACAAGTTGTGGAGGTTCGATAGATCACACTCAAACACTGAGACGCTAATAAACCTTTTCCAATTCTTTATTTACCTGCATGAACTTGCAGGGCCAGGCTGTCTCTTTAGTTGGAGATTCAATGACATTAATTTGGACTTTTTGCCATGTACCTGCTACCAGTCTTTAAAGCTCAAAACAACCTAGAGCCTCCTTACATCACAGAGTGTCTGTGTTCCAGCACGTAATCTAAGACATGCAGACAGTGGTCTCTATAATATACAGAAACCATGGAGAGACTCGTTCAGGTATTATGCTTCCAAACTGTGGAACTCAATTCCACCTTTTTATTACAGTCAAGCGGAGTGCTCACTTTTCAGAAGCATCTCTTTAACGTAGAATTAAATTAAAACTTAATTAAAACGTCTAATTTGATCTTTTTCCTTTTCGTCTGATTCTAAATGAATACTAACGATTTCTTGTATAACTATGTTCTATCACCTGCATGAAAAGTGCTATATGAATAAAAGTTATTACTCTTATTATTACTATTAATTATTTTCATGTAATTAAATGTGGTCTTGTAACACCCTATACTGTGCACTTGAAGGTGCACTGGTGAAATGAGTACAGTGAGCACAAGCCTTTTTTTAAATTGTCCCTCAATTTTGAATATTTACAGTTTTCTACTGAAGCCAGAATTGGCAGTTAGTTAGCCTAGCAATGATCTAAAAGGAGCAAGCTTCTGCATATCCTCATTTCAGGCTGGTTTCATGGCCCTTGGAAAATGTCACAGTTGCTTTACAGTGGTTGCGGGATTAAAATAGCACTCCCTGCAGCAAAAGGTTAGGACACTGAAACAAATGGGTTAGGCCTGGACTAGACACAGTGGTCGGATTGAAGCGTCTCGGAAAACCACCATTTCTTTGTAAATCATTGTTTCGTGGTATATAACTTTAGTTTTTCTGAATGAACAGATGAATTTCCTTCTATATAAAAAAGAAACATGCTAGTAGTAGCACAAAATCAAAGTAACTGTGAAGCACCTACCCGAAAGTGACTTTTTCCAAGGCACATCCATTCGTTCATTTAATCCGTGGTGCCATGACTGGTTCCATTCTGTTCATCATCCTTCTCCTCCTCTACTTCTTCATCTTTATCTCTTCCATCTATCCCCTCATCCTCCATTCCCAAGATCACACTCTGTCGCAGGCTGACAGAAATGACCAGGGCTTGAACGATGCCATAAACCAAAGCGAACTGAGGCAGGAACTCCTGAACCAGCCACAGCAGACCAGCCATGCCTACAGAAGACACGAGAAACATGGCCATGCCATGGAGCCACAGTTTCAGGCCACCCTGCACACCGAGGACATCAAGCACGAACTTGGTAGGCGGGGAGACTGTCCAGAGGAATCCAACCACAAACAGGTCAAAAAGGTGGCGGAGAAAATTGAAGCATATCTCATAGTGCTCTGGAAGGATTTCTCCAGTCCACGTGTGGGCCAAGACCTGAAATGGAGACGGCCCCTTTGAAAGAGGTGTGGGAGACGGTGGAGGTGTACCATAGTCTGAAAGCTCTCCATCTTTGTTGTCCAAGTCTCTTTCCAAGGCCTCGGTCCAGCCAGCAAACGTTCTCTGCCGGAGCCCATCAGCTTTTTCTGCTTTTGGCCAAAAGAAATGGGCAGAAGGAAGCATCCTGCTCCACCAGCGTGGAGCACTCTGTGGAGCCACCGTCTCAGGTCTCAGGTCTTCTATTTCTAAGGGTTTGTACGTCTCCTGTGCCTCCCAGAACTCCTCTGTTGGTGTCTTTTGGTCACTTTGATTCTTCTTTACACCCCAAACCCAAGAGGTCAACCCCCCCATGCTCCACCTGTTTTTCAGCTGACCCTCACTTGCGAAGGCCTTTTCAGGTTTTTCAGATTTGGCTCTGCTGCCCCAAGGGCGATACAGGTTTGCTGGGCTTACCCATGACCACACACGTCCTACAACAGCTGTCATGGCTTTTTTTGTTCAACTTTACACAACTAAAGAGGAGAAATCAGAAACTTTTGGCCTAAAACCAAACCATGAACTACAGGTTAAGTGAACTCAAATTCACCTATACAAACTATTGAGTACTCACTCAATATAAAAGCGACCACGTTCGATATAAAGGCAATATCATCTTTGCGGAACCTTTTCTAGACACAAGCCAACACCATCTTTTGTCTGAAGTGAAGAGGAATAATAAGCTTCACCCAACACGTTCACCTGAGCTGAAGAACAAGCTCACCTAGACGAATTAGAGACACACCCGTTCAGCCTTAAACAGAAACAAACAGCGTAAAAACACGCAAGATGGTCGGCTAAAACGAGCGAACGAGCCCTAATTATCTATTAAACGATTAATTTAAACTGCCACACCACTTCATTTTAGGGTCAGTAGACCCGTTTTGAACACGTTCAGGACAATAACAGCGACTACCTCGGAGCTGAACACCGCCGCCCGAGTCTCTAGATAAGTTAGCTACAGTTAGCACCTTTAACCGGTTCGGTGGTTAAACTACCTAGAAAATGTCACCGCTCCAGTTCACTGCGACACTATTCAACGACATAAAACTCTTTTAAACGAGACCATATTTATCTGAAATCGAGTTTGCTGACTAGCCACATCACCGGAGTCTTCCCGCAGCGTCGGCTCGGCTAGTTCGCTTTAGCTGAAAGCTACGGCGGTAAACTTCGCCCAAATGTGGCCCACTTCACGCTGACGTCATGTAACCCGGTCAGTGGATAAATAGCAAATACGCTTTTTTTAATGTTTTATTTTTGAACATTAATGTCTTTATTTTTTGCTTTTAACTTTATCATTTAGTCTATTTTAATGTCAAAGTAAACTATGATACAAAACAATTTGGATGTCTTAACTAAAGGGAAAAGGGTCCAAAAAAAAAAAAAAAAAAAAAAAAAAAAAACCCCAACAACCTTTGGGATATTTAACTGATCATTTCCCTGGGCTTTGCTCTTCTGTGCTGAAGCTTAATTAAAAAAAAAATTCAAAAACAATCGGTCTGGCTGTAACGTTAACTCGGACGTAGAACGAATTAAACATATGGATCAGCTCTGCCAACACCGACAAATGTTCAGGAGAAAAAACAAAAAACCAAACACAAAACGCCATAAACGCCCTCCGCCAAAAGATGTAAAATGATTAAAACACGGAAGATATAACCAGCCTTCATACCAATAGTCCCTTGCCATAATAAAAGTCCCGTAGCCAGCCCTTTCCTGCACCAGATTAGCTTTGTTCTATTGCACCACTGCATTACACGCTTTAATGCCGTGTTGGCAACGTTTAACCGAACTTGCTGCTGACCCGAAGTTGCTAGAGATAATTTGGACTGCTTAGGTAGGTTTTTTGGAAGTTGAGGCCACCACTTCAGACAGGATCCAAGCACCACTTCACTGCTCCAACATCCCAAATTCAACATTCAAGCTTTTCCCTCCCATTGACTTGTTCAAGAGGAGAAATAAAAAGCAACTTTTAATCTTATTAAAAAAAAAAAAAAAAAAAAAAACACCATTTAAGCAATTTGGATATTTTGTAGGGCTCACATCACTGAGAACAAAATTCATTGTCAAATTTTCATGATCAGACAAACAGAAAGTACTTCTGGACATTTTTCCCCCCCCTCTTCATACATTTTGTAATGTAGCAGGTCAATTTCTGCCAGGACAGGACTTCAGAAACACTGAGCACCAAAAAAGCCATTCATTTAGCTCATTCATGTTTGACCATGAGGCCTTTCACTGAAAAAGCTCTACAGCTCACTACAGTCAACACATGAAATGAAAGCACAGATCAACTTGTCAATTCAGAGCTTTATTGGAATCAACTGATCAGTACAACTTCAGTACACCTTCATAATTGACCTGGTTCTGCAGAACGTTCCCCTCCACCACAGCTCCAACTTCATCCTATAAAACAGGAATTCACAAGTTCAACAATCTGAGGACAAGTGGAGTTTCAGTGGGGTGCATAGCTCAGTGTTTCAGTGCGCTGCGAGAAAAGCTTCATTTCATTTCAGCTGAACCGAAAAAAGCAAATCATCATCAACACCGAGCACCAAGAGTGAGTAAAGTTGATAAGTGCTTACCGAGTGAGCTTCTGTAGTCAGGGTACAGACAGCACCATCAGACCTGACCAAAAATAAAATGGGTTAGTTAACCCTGCTTTGATTTAGGCCAGACAAATATTGTACAGGGCTGTGTGTTCAGTGCACTTTAAACAACATCATGTTCTCAGAGACTCTAGTCTGATGAATCATCATTACACACTGGAAATCAACACTTTGCAATACAATAGATACTCACCTCATCCAGGACCTCAGCTCCCTTTAATCCCTTACAGCACCATGCTACAACGGCATCAAGTCAAGTAACTTCCCTGCCAAAAGAAATTTAATAACACATTAAACCCACTGCTAAACACTCAAAGCCTAACCAGTTCAGAGCAAACAAATGGAAATACTTATCCTAAACAAGGCTGACTGTTTATATGTGCATGTTGTGCAATTCAAGTTATCTAAAGTACTAAATGTTTATTGCCATTACAAATCACTCAAAAGAACAAGTCACCAAGCCAAAAAAACCAATGCTCTACATGTTCATGTCCACACAATCAAGCCTGAAGTCACAGGCAAGGGTACCACCAGGCTCTACTGCTTACACTGCACTGTTGCTTGCATCAATTATTGGAAAAGTCCAACACAAAGCAACTTCCTTGTGATATTCTGCTGTGGTGGAGTAGTAGACCCTTCTCAGCTCTACTTCAGAAACATTAACCCCATGTCGTATACTTGGGTATGGTGATGGGACACCAGAAATCAAGTACAGAAGTGCTTTACTATTGGCAATTCATTTAAAATGAACCATTTTACAACTATATCGGGGTCTAGCACTACAGACCAACACCTAGTTAAACTCTCCTGCATTTGGTTAAAAATTAATCCCAAGTTAAGTGTCCATGTACCAGATACTGGCAATGCCCCAACATTGGCCTCAAGAAGCTTACCATCTGGGGAAACCAGCAGCTAGGTGCCTTCTTCAGTCCAGCCTGTACAGCCTGCAAAAGCAAAACAGCCTTAAAAATCTCAGATCTCAACTTATTAAACGCACAGCAGCAGCAGCCAAACACGTTCAGCGCACTGAAGAGCTTCATTAGGAATCAGAGACTCTAGTCTTAGGAATCATCCACACATGTTCAGCACGAGGTCCAGGAATCTGCTTTGGAGTGGATTTGAACTCACCACTTTCCGAGGATCTGCAGTGGAAGCCCATATCTGCTCTCCTACAAGAAAAACATGGAAGAAATAACTCGAGTCAAACCTGTAAACCTTCACAACGCCACGAGGCAGAGGCCATTATAACGAACTGGCGAGGCCCTTAGCAGCTACATCCTGGCGCCTGCACATTTAAGGTGGAACGGAGAATTCGAACAAAGCCAAATCAAACACTCGTGTCGTCAACTACAACGTTAATCTAGTGTAGCCAGCTTCTTATTCACATTATCCCCGTTCCACCTTATGTGGCAACTTCCAGCCGTTACATTCTGGCACCTATACGTTTAAGGTGGAACGGAATATTCCAACAAAAAGCCTAAACACAAACAGCAGTTTTAGTTTTTCTAGAACAGTGCAGTCAGCTTACCGATATTGTTCCCGTTGCACCTTAAAACGATACAGCAGCTACATTCCGTCGCTTGTATTTAAGGTGGCGCGGAGAATTCGAACAAGAGGCCGATGCAGAAATGCAGCCGCTTCAGGTTTTCTGCAGCAGGCGAAGCACCTCGTGCAGCCAGCTTCTTAGTCATATTTTACCGTTCCACCTTAAAGAGGTACAGCAGTTCTGCACCACTTCAGGAGGAGCGGGAAAAGTAGAACAAGAAGCTGACCTCAGACAACACGAATTTAACAGCTCTACACCAAATCTAAACCGTTTCAGAAGTAAAACTGGACATTAGACCTGCAGCCGTGCACTCGCCACTCACCCCGCAGCACTGAGAGAGCGACCCCCTCGCCCGGGCGGGCTTTTATACAGGGCCTGACTTAGTAGCAAAGAAAGCGCCTGATTTTTTTTTTTTTAAGAGAACTCAATGAACACGTTTAAATTCATTAAACGTTTTATTACTTATAAGATTATTTATTAGATTAATATTTATATTATTATTTAAAAGATGCATTTCATCTACAGAAAAATCTGCTCATGATTATACGATTGTGATTATATTATTCAAATTCAGCTCAAACACAAAAAAGTAAAATGTGGCCAACTAATTATATACAAACCTTATCCTCCAGTTTACTTGTGTCTGACTCTAATTATATACAAACCTTATCCTCCAGTTTACTTGTGTCTGAATCTAATTATATACAAACCGTATCCCCCAGTTTACTTGTGTCTGACTCTAATTATATACAAACCTTATCCTCCAGTTTACATGTGTCTGACTCTAATTATATACAAACCTTATACTCCAGTTTACTTGTGTCTGACTCTAATTATATACAAACCTTATACTCCAGTTTACTTGTGTCTGACTCTAATTATATACAAACCTTATCCTCCAGTTTACTTGTGTCTGAATCTAATTATATACAAACCTTATACTCCAGTTTACTTGTGTCTGACTCTAATTATATACAAACCTTATCCTCCAGTTTACTTGTGTCTGACTCTAATTATATACAAACCTTATACTCCAGTTTACTTGTGTCTGACTCTAATTATATACAAACCTTATCCTCCAGTTTACTTGTGTCTGACTCTAATTATATACAAACCTTATACTCCAGTTTACTTGTGTCTGACTCTAATTATATACAAACCTTATCCTCCAGTTTACTTGTGTCTGACTCTAATTATATACAAACCTTATACTCCAGTTTACTTGTGTCTGACTCTAATTATATACAAACCTTATACTCCAGTTTACTTGTGTCTGACTCTAATTATATACAAACCTTATACTCCAGTTTACTTGTGTCTGACTCTAATTATATACAAACCTTATCCTCCAGTTTACTTGTGTCTGACTCTAATTATATACAAACCTTATACTCCAGTTTACTTGTGTCTGACTCTAATTATATACAAACCTTATCCTCCAGTTTACTTGTGTCTGACTCTAATTATATACAAACCTTATACTCCAGTTTACTTGTGTCTGACTCTAATTATATACAAACCTTATCCTCCAGTTTACTTGTGTCTGACTCTAATTATATACAAACCTTATCCTCCAGTTTACTTGTGTCTGACTCTAATTATATACAAACCTTATACTCCAGTTTACTTGTGTCTGACTCTAATTATATACAAACCTTATCCTCCAGTTTACTTGTGTCTGACTCTAATTATATACAAACCATATACTCCAGTTTACTTGTGTCTGACTCTAATTATATACAAACCTTATACTCCAGTTTACTTGTGTCTGACTCTAATTATATACAAACCTTATACTCCAGTTTACTTGTGTCTGACTCTAATTATATACAAACCTTATACTCCAGTTTACTTGTGTCTGACTCTAATTATATACAAACCTTATCCCCCAGTTTACTTGTGTCTGAATCTAATTATATACAAACCTTATACTCCAGTTTACTTGTGTCTGACTCTAATTATATGCAAACCTTATACTCCAGTTTACTTGTGTCTGACTCTAATTATATACAAACCTTATACTCCAGTTTACTTGTGTCTGACTCTAATTATATACAAACCTTATACTCCAGTTTACTTGTGTCTGAATCTAATTATATGCAAACCTTATACTCCAGTTTACTTGTGTCTGACTCTAATTATATAGGAGGTCAGGATGACTTGATACAGAAAGGATGAGAAAATTATAAGAAAATATATCCTAGGAAAGGCTGGAAATAAGGGTTTATAAAAGACAGAGTTAAACTAATACATAATGGGAACCAAAAGGTGATTCAGGGACATATCAAACAGGGTGGGGTGAAGGGCTCGCCCCGAAATGGGACATAAAAAAGGATGCTTTTTATCTATGATCTTCACATTTGGTTGTCATGAAACCATCTAGCCACCTGAAGCTCAATTAACAAAGAGGGCCTTTTCCTCCCTTCCGCAAGAACTCAGCGGCTGAAGTCTTTTGTTTTTGGTTGAATGCTCTTTTACTTTTGTTTAATTTTGAAAGTGATTAGACAACAATCAGAACAAAACCACAGTACAGAACAGTCTTAGTGTTTAAACCTCATTGGGCAAGGAGAAAACAGCTCTTGGTCCTGACACTAGACAGAAACCAAGAACCCCAAGAACCAAGCACGAAATGATTCTAAACAGAACCAGTTTCCTTTACTAAAGGACCCCTGAAGAACCATCATTTTTAAGCGGCTACAGCGTTGCTGAAATACATTAACCACATTAAATGTGCTATAACATTTCTATATCAATCATGAATAGATGCCTATTAATGTTTTATTACTTCTCTATAGCGCTGACTCGGTGTAATGAAGCGTTCTCTATAAAGAACATCGGTTCTTTATGAGAGCAGGGTTCTGTGAACGTTCAGACACGTCTATTAAAATAATTCGTGAGTACATTTCCTTTTCATGTTATCAGTTTATTGTTTTTTCTCGTTTATTATTTATCGATAAACTCGGTTAGCTTTGGAATAGCGCTGGGCTAAAGCGGTTTGCGTTGCTATGTAAACACGGTTCGCGGTTGCTAAGAGGAAACGGAAGTGAGGAGGATTACAGACGTGTATTTATTTTCGGATTAAAGCCGTTTGGGCGTTTTCTGGTTTTTCTATTTTATTTTATTAAGATAAAAAAGCTCCCAAAAAAACGTGTTGGCGTTTTAAGTGCCTTGGCCAGGGGTGAAGAAGCGCTGCAGCCTCCTCATTAAACCCTGTAAGCTGCTTGTGTTGTAGCGCTAATCCCGAGTCGCGCTGTTTGAAGGGAGTGACAGCAGCAGCGGCAGCACGATGAGGGAGAGCAGCAGCTCCGAGCCAGCGCCACCACAGCAGACCCGGGCATGACTACACCTGTCCTGTATCTACATATTCTGAACAATTGGATCATCTCGCAGGCTCGGCTGCTGTGTTTTTGGTGGCTTGTGTGCAGGACGATGCAGTGAGAACCCGATGGTGATGCTGGCGAAGCTCCTCCGTCTGAAGGTCTTTAACCTAGAGCTGCTGCAGATTTGAGCTTTCTCTCCGCCAGCCTTTAGCTCCTTTATCTCCCCCCGCGATGGAGTTCCCCTTCGATGTGAACGCCCTGTTCCCGGAGACAATCTCTGTGCTGGATCAGAATTTGTGTGCTGCCCGAAAACCACACGGAAGGTATTGTTTTCTTCGCTTGGTGATGTGATTTATGTGTATTTATTTAACGAAGCCGAAGTTCGCTGCTTATTCGCCGGCTTCTTGTTCGGATTTTCCCGTTCCACCTTAAATGATGCAGCAGGCGCTCGAATGCCCGAGGCGCCAGAATGTAACTGCTGCACCGTTTAAGGTGGAGTGGGGTAATTCGAATAAGAAGCTGACTTCAGCCTCGTGCTTATGCCTTTGTCGCTCAGCTAATGAAGCCAGGCAAACAATGCAGGACTCTTGTGCCGTGAGGCTTCGGCGGGTAGGCAGGTGGGGTCGTTTAGCTTTCAGCTAAAAGCTTTTAGCTTTTTTAGCTTTGATTTACTCAACATAAAATGCACTGTGGTGGGTTTGATATTGCTTTCTATCGTTTTTGAACGATGAAAACGAATTCATGCTAGGTCGGTCACTTTTTTTCATTTTTGTGTCTGCCTGTTTTAAAGGGCCCATATACTACATTTTCATGATTTTTTAATGTTTTTATTTTTTCCCTTTAGTGTCTGCTTATGATGCCTGTTTGGTTTTATACCACACACAGGCTTCTTTTTCTTTCTTTTTCTACAATTTGTCAACCTCTTAATATCACTTGGCTGTTTTTGATACTGTACCTTTAAGACTGGTCTATATAAATCAATCAATCAATCAACCTTTATTTTGACTCGGAAGTACATTGAGGGCAACCCTCATTTTCAATGTAGCTGAGCATTTACAAAAACAGGGATTGACATGACAAATAATAACTACATTTAATCATTTTAAATGAAAAGAAAATGTAAAATAACAGTGAATAAAAAATAAAAGTAGATAAAAAATAGAACTTGAGATTTAAATGGTAAGAAATTAAGATCAACAATAGATAAGAAATTAGTAAGGTAATAGTACAATATCACAAATTAAAAAAGTAATGATAAAAAAACTTAAAAGTAAAATGAGAGGAAATAAATAAATAAATAAAAAGAGATAAAGAGCTAAGGAGAACTCCTCATAACTTCTCTGTGACTTTGTGACTGCTATAGACCAGAGGGATGGATGGGTTTTGTGACATCACAAAAACAGTGAACTCAAAATGGGCTCTTTTGGTGGCTGAGTTTCATTATGGACCGAGAAGTGAAAGATATATAAACACTGTTTCAAAATATAAGTCCTAAGTACTTAAATACTAATGCTTAGCGACACTAATACTAACTAGGCGACGGACATTTTGTTCTCCATGATATGGACCCTTTAATTTTATGCCACAGCTTATGTTGCCTGATGTCAGAAATTGCTGTATTTATCAGCTAAAATATTAAAAATCTTCGTGCAAAGTCCCCCTAAATGTGTAAAATGTAGCTGCTTTAATCTGAAGGACACATAAAAAGACTTTCTTTGTCCAGTTGGTCAGTTTATTAAGGTTTATGTTTTACAGTAACCTGGTTTTATTGTTACTCAGTTGTGAAGTGCTTTAACCCATTATGTGCTTGTATTTCAGACCTGATGCCCAGAACCAGACTGCCATCGTCATTGATGAATTAGGAAAGGCCTCGGCCAAGGTGATTTCATTTCATTACAATTAGGACCAGTTTCCTAGACCATGATTAAGCCTAAGCCTGGGCTGAGAAGAATTTACAGTAGTGATTTCCCATTGACACTGCAATTAAATCTGAGGGTGCTTTCACACCTACCTGGTTTGGTCCGAACCAAAGTAGCAGTGAAGGGAGCCTCGGCCCGCGGTCCAGATCAAAGTGAACTATGGTTCGGTTCATCTGCAACATGAAAACACTTTTTTAGATGGTTCGTACTTTCAGACCAATTACGGGAAGTTCAGGCAGGCTATTGTCACCCATTAACACCGGAAGAAGAAAAAGAACTGGGAGAGAAGTAAAGATGAGCCGCGGTAGCACACGCGGAGAGGAGGACACAAAATATTGTAGTTTGGTGCAGTGAAAAAGTCGCAGGTCAACTTGGAAAAACATAAAAATGCCAAAACACATCCTCCGAGACCTGTGAGACCAGCCACTCTGCCGCTCACGCAACATCACGGGACAGCCGACCGCGCTCGGAGGAACGTGCCGACTGCCAGATCTGTTACGTCAGCTAACAGACGCCTGCGCTGACTAGTATCGTGTTGAGTGATGGGGGGGAGAAGGGGGGGCCATCCTACCCACCCAGAGAGAGCGAGGCCAATTGTGCTCTCTTGGACTCCCGGCTACGGACGGCTGTAGCATCACCGGGGATCGAACTCGTGATCTCCTGATGATAGAGATGGTAGATGATAGCCCCCAGAATGTTTACTTTACTTAATGTTTTTGATCAATACCTATAGAATTACTTTAACCATAAATAATATATAATATTTTCTCTTCAGGCCCAGCAGTTGCCTGCACCAATAACAAGTGCTGCAAAGCTCCAGTCCAACAGACACTATCTTTACCTGCTGAAGGATGGAGAGCGTAATGGGTAGGCTGCGTCTTTCACTCTTTTCCCCCACAGTAGTGTGCAGTTCTGTTCCATTTCAGTTCCTTTTCAGTTCTGGCTGTTTTAAAGGTGTGATTTCCTTCAATTGCTTGAAATTCAGCAACGACCTCTGGAGTCGTGCATCATTCTGTCGTCGGCGTCATGCCCAAAAAAGGAACTCATAGCAGTTTTTCGTCTATGGGAAAATGAATGGTGTTTTTGTAAATCACTGTCGCATCCTGGTGAGCCAGTATTCCAACAGTGATACCTTTTGTACTGTGTACCCTTTTCCCCTGTATCACTGGATTCTCTGAATTACACGGTTATTAAAGTAGTCAAATTACAAGAGTTTGATCCAGAGTTCTTTATATGGCCGCATCACTAGATACAAAATGATGAGAAACTTCAGAGGTTTACGGGTGCAATGATTTCAGTACAGAAAAGATAAATGCTTGAAATGCGATACAGCCCTCACTCTCCTCGCCGCTGTCAGAGCTAGACATCTGGGTGCCATCTATCAAAAAAAGTGGGAGGGGACAAGGTGGGGCGAAGGCTATTCATGTACCCACACTCAAATGGTTGGCCTTCTTTTCTGAAATGGCTTATAAATTCTATATGTTGTGATTTTCACCACTTATGTTGTGCCCTCATGGACAAAGTTCCATTTAAGCTGATGTGTAAAATGCTTAGAGCTCAGTTAAATTTAGGTCATTATTAAAGCCTAAAATATCAAAAAAAATCTTTTTCAAAAATGTTTCTTGTCTTTCTCCTTCACAGTGGTAGGGGTGTTGCAGTGGGATATCTGAAGGTTGGATACAAGAAGCTGTTTCTGCTTGTAGGTGCTTTCCTTTTCTGTTTTCACTGTGTGTCTTGTGTATTTTTGCTGAATGGGCGAGACATAAATCTTCCTTTAAATGCTGCATTAACCTTTAGGACCAGCGGGGGGCGCATGTGGAGACAGAGCCTCTGTGTGTGCTGGACTTTTATGTGACGGAGAACCTCCAGAGACATGGATACGGACTGGAGCTTTTCCGCTTCATGCTGGAGGTTGGTCACTAGTACTGTTATCATATAGAGCAGAGATGCCCAAACCTTTTGAGGTCCAAAGTGTGATGTTTATTGTGGTGTGCAAAGTTGTAGATTTAAAAAATTTGATCACCTTTGGTCAGATTACATATTTTGTTGACTTTCTAAGTGTAAATAAGTTAACAAGTCCAAGTTTTGTATTTTTGCTAAGTTTAACATTAAAATTTTTTTCCTTCTAATATGTGAAATTCAGCAAATTGATTAATTTTGCCTTAAAATGTGCAGAAGTGTGGTCTCTGTAGAGGATGCGTTCATTTATTTACATTTAGAAAATCACCAAGATGTGTTATTTGACCAGAGGCACCCAAAAACGTACAGGGTTGAATTTAAAAGTTAAACAAGTTGAATTTAAAAGTTTCATAGTCCCTGAAATAGACACAACGGAAAGGGATAGTAAAATGTTTTTGTTAGTTCATTTTGGATCATTTCTGTTGGTCCATTCATCATGAAGTATTCACACCATGTAAAGGATGAAGTTAGTGACGCTTAGCACATAGCCGAGGTCATCTCCTGAAAGATCTCATCTTTTACAGTGGGTTTGGAAATAATCCTACATGCACTGTACAAATTACTTTTATAAAGAAACACAAAGAGCATCTAAGATTTTTGGCTCTCGGCAGTAAATTGTAGGCATGTGGCATGAGGTTTATGATCATGAAGCACAAGGTGACCTCTGTCTCCTAAAAGATCTTATCTTTTACAGTGAGTTTGGAAATAACCCTAGAAAAATCAGTCCTCTTCTAGTTCCCATGTCTCACTTTTGGTTTCCTTTCTGTTTTCTTTCCTTTACGTTTCATAGCACAAGAAGGTGGAGCCTGAGCAGATGGCGTATGACAGACCTTCACCCAAATTCCTGGCCTTTCTAGAAAAACACTTTGAACTTAAACACAGTGTGCCTCAGGTATGATTTACTCTTGGTATCTTACCATAGCATCGCCTGTTGTTGGGCTTTGTCACCTATAAAATGTGTTTACATTGTCAAGCAGGTCTTATCATTCTCACAATCTGTATCACCCACACAACCACAATCCAGTCCTCCAGCCCTTCCTAAATTTCCTTCGGGATCAATAAAGTATCTATCTATCTATCTATCTATCTATCTATCTATCTATCTATCTATCTATCTATCTATCTATCTATCTATTAAAAATGCTTTGCATCTTAGTTACTGGAAAAGATGAACCAAGTGAAAAAATAAATGAAGATGGTTGTAATGCTGTTTATCAGCTGTGTTCAAAAGAAGCTGTAAATCCAGCCACTTGCTCAAATGCTAAAAAAAGCTCTTTTTTCATTTTAGCATTGAAAGAAGTGCTATTAATACCAACGCTTGTGCTCTGGATCTGCAAGGTCTTTCTAACAAAATCGCACATCTCTGATTCTTTCCTCTCGTCTTCTGTTAGGTGAATAACTTTGTGGTATTTGATGGCTTCTTCAGGAATAGATCAGGTAAGATCAAGTGCTGCTCTGGGGGCGTTTTGGGGTTGGAATGTTAACAATAAGCAAAGTTAGAGGAACCGCGCTGTTGCCCCACGTCATGTTTAGGGCACGGCGTCCCGTATGATGTCTCTTTCCATTAGCATCCTGGGAGCACTCATTGTTTCCAGGTACGTCACTTTAAAAAAAGCTCTGTAGAACTCGTCCTTCTTGTTTTATTACACAGCGTCCACGGCTCACCTGTGGGTGGCTGTAAGCGTTGGGGGGGCGGCAGTGACTCAGTGTGGCAGATTGCCGACGAAGTCTGTGATTTTCTTGTTGTGTTGCGTAATCAAGCCTGAACAAGCCCGTACCTGAGTGTGTGCTACGCAACACAATTACGTGCTGGTGTGCTGGTGTAACAGAAGGTGTAATAGCATGTTTTCCACTGTGGGTGGTGATGCTGGCGTTGGTAGAGATAGGGGTTTTGATCGTGGCTGCATTCTTGTTTCATTAAATTCTTAGGCACGCCTCCCTCCCCTGTGACGGATCAGGGGTTGTACGGCTTTTTGTAAGAATCTTTATTTTCTACTGTCGTCCACCTCCTTTTGCCCCTGGCCTCTTTTCTCATGTGTATTTTGTCACACCACCTTGTATAGTATAGTAGGGCTGTCATTATCGATTACGTTCAAGGGGCATTCTGCTGATTTTTTTCAACATTTCTTCATAATTCAGTGCTTAGGATGTAAATAAAAAGTCATTCAGAGGGGATTGATGTGAAATTCTAGATTCTGTTCTGAATTTTGAAGCTCCTATCACCACCACAGTGGTGGTGTAAGGAACCAGACGTCCAAAGACTTTAATGCCAACAGAGAAAGTTATTATATGAAATTTTATTAGATATAAATGTGCATTTTAGTTATAAATGTGCTGCCTGATGTCTGAGACGATAGTTCTGAGAAGAGTTTGACCTAAAATGTTGTTTTCTTTAATGTATTTGTGGCATGTAGGACATGAGAAGTAAAAAAAAAAGCCTGCAAATGTAACGTGTGTGTATATATATATATATATATAATATATTTTACTACCATCAACGTATAAAAGGTGAACCATTTCACACCAAACCACTGTGGTTGACTTTTTTTGCATCTAAGTGACTGAATTATGTAATAAATAAAAAAAAATGTGGAATTTCTCTTCAATAGCAGATCATGCAGAGCTTTCCAAAGACTCATGAGCACTTTATTGGGGGAAAAATATAAACTAGAAGCCTTTAAAAAGACTTGATTAATAAAAAAAAACCTCTCTCCAAACTCTGTGTATTACTGTACTAGAGACCAATAAGAGAATTTAAGAGAAAAATCTGCATCATGCAGATTGCCAACGAATCACTACCAATTCAAAATAGTTTTTAATTGAGTAATCAAGATGAATCGAGTAATCGTGACAGCCCTAAAGCATATAACACCTGGCAGAACGCTTAGTGTGCTACCTCTCTTCACTTTTTCTCCACCCTCTGAAACAGCACGCTCACCTCTGCTCATGCAAGCCCAGCCTGTCCCTCAGACAATCCCCATTCACATGGTCCATAACCATAAGCCCACAGCTTCCCAGCCCAGGCAGTACAGAGAATGCCTGTTTATCCCCAGTAGAGCAGTGGAATGCCAGCCAGTGCACACACACTCAGTAAACACATGAATATTTGTGTACATAAATATTTATGAGGAGTGTTGTGTGCTTTTAGCCTGAACTTGTAGCGGTTCACTGACCACTGAGTAGCAAGCCGTTTGTGACAAGGTTGCTGTTTTCGCAGTGGTCCCATTGAGAAAGGTTCCCCTAAAAAAGCCAGAGGGAGAGATCAAGCCGTATTCGCTGATGGAGAGAGAGGGTAAGTGCAAAACAAGGCCTGTCAGTCACATTCACCAAAACAGTTTATGTGAAGTGCATTCAGTAATATGATCCACTAAATATGTTTACTTGTTGAAGTCAACAGCCTCTAGGAGGTCAAGTAAAGCACCAAATGGAAACTCGGCACTTGCATTAACCCTCTATTGCATGAATTATTGCTTAAATATGATGAAAATGTTTGAACTTTTTTGTTACTTAAAATTGCTTAGATAATGGAAATATTAGGAAAAAAAATATTTTTTGAAGTGGAGTTTTGGTAAATTGTTCCCATATGGCAACAATGACCAATAGTACCATAGCGCCATAAAATCAAATTAAAATTAGGAAAACATCGATTTTATACTATTGCCTTTTAGTAAAATTGACAAAGTAGTTGTTGCCACTTGGCAACACCATGCAAGTTAAGCTTTTATATCACAAACCAAAAATTAAAGAGGATGTTTGCCACCAGAATATACCCATATTTGCTCGAAGATTCGTGAAGAAATATTGCTGAGAAGTTTTTCATCTATTTTTAGCAGCATTTCTAAAATGAGTGCAAAATCTTATCATAAACTATTTATAGTTTAAAGCAGAACTGTAGAACTAGAGAAGAGGTGAATACAAATAATGCACAGTATGTTTTCAAAACAGAATCAATGGATATGATTCATTTAACTTATATATGATATTAAATGTATTATTCTGTGTCATTTATCTGCTACTGATGTGATGATAATGTTGATGATGATTTAGTTGTAGTAGTAACAGTAGTAGTAGTAGTAACAGTAGTAGTGGTGGTAGTAGTAGTAGTTGTAACAGTAGTAGTAACAGTAGTAGTAGTAGTAGTAGTAGTAGTAGTAGTAGTAGTAACAGTAGTAGTAGTAGTAGTAGTAGTAGTAACAGTAGTAGTAGTTGTAACCGTAGTAGCAGTAGTAGTAGCAGTGGTAGTAGCAGTAGTAGTAGTAGTAGTTGTAGTTGTAACAGTAGTAGTAGTAGCAGTAGTAGTAGCAGTAGTAGTAGTTGTAGTTGTAACAGTAGTAGTAGTAGCAGTTGTAGTAGTAGTTGTAGTTGTAACAGTAGTAGTAGTAGCAGTAGTAGTAGCAGTGGTAGTAGCAGTAGTAGTAGCAGTAGTAGTTGTAGTTGTAACAGTAGTAGTAGTAGCAGTAGTAGTAGCAGTAGTAGTAGTAGTAGTAGCAGTAGCAGTAGTAGTAGCAGTAGTAGTAGTAGTAGTAGTAGCAGTAGTAGTAGTAGTAGTAGCAGTAGCAGTAGTAGTAGTAGTAGTAGTAGTAGTAGTAGTAGTAGCAGTAGCAGTAGTAGTAGCAGTAGTAGTAGTAGTAGTAGTAGCAGTAGCAGTAGTTGTAACAGTAGTAGTAGTAGTAGCAGTAGCAGTAGCAGTAGTAGTAGCAGTAGCAGTAGTAGTAGTAGTAGTAGTAGCAGTAGTAGTAGCAGTAGTAGTAGTAGTAGTAGTAGTAGCAGTAGTAGTAGTAGTAGTAGTAGCAGTAGTAGTAGCAGTAGTAGTAGTAGTAGTAGCAGTAGTAGTAGTAGTAGTAGTAGCAGTAGTAGTAGTAGTAGTAGTAGCAGTAGTAGTAGTAGTAGTAGTAGCAGTAGTAGTAGCAGTAGTAGTAGTAGTAGTAGCAGTAGTAGTAGTAGTAGTAGTAGCAGTAGTAGTAGTAGTAGTAGTAGCAGTAGTAGTAGTAGTAGTAGTATTCTAGTACCCAAAGTAATCCTGAAACTGGATTCACATAAGTGTCTTAAAAAAGAAAATCTTCTTAAATGAGCCTTTTGTATGAACCACATACTTAAGAAAAAGTTGAAATAAAAAAAAATCTTAAGAATTTTCTTCATTTCTTTTTAAGAACACTTGTAAGAGCATGACGTTCTTGAACAACATGTTCTTAAATGTTCTTAAATATTTTCTTAACCATTGGCCATCTCACACTTGTTGTATGATGTGATTAAACCAAATAACCGGTTAATGGAAATATGGTAATCTAAAATCTAAATTATAATGATAAACAAGTTGACAAATATTCCACAGCCTACATATGAAAACAATTAAGACATTCTTTCTTTAGAATTTCTTAAGTTTCATGAGAATTGCACTTAAGAACATTCTTAGGAACAGCATAATGTTTGTTATAGGACACTTTGTTTTTTTCTCTGGAAAGCTTTTTTAAATCTGGCCCCAGAACACAGTAAATGGCCGGAGTGATAATATACTGAGATAAGACTACAGATTACAAACCAGGCACCCAAGAAGAAACACATAAAGCCACGCAGTGTCCAGTGGACTGACTCTTAAATTTAATGAGTAACAAGATTTTTTTCCAGGTAATTTCTCACCATTTCTGGTGGTTCTATAAAAGTGTAACTGGTGTTTGGGCTAGTATAGAATGAATGAATGAATGAACGAATGAATGAATGAATAATATATTTTTTTCTCTCTTTCTCTGTGTGTGAAGTTGTGCGAGAGGAGCAGAAGGTCCTGCCGTGGCCTTTTGTCCGCTCGGCAGCCCCTCCTCCCTCGCCACCTCTGGCGGTATCCTCCCAGTTCTCTCGCTCCCTCAGTGTGGGATCCTCCCCCACCCGCGGTCCTCCTCGCCCCACGGCGGCACCAGGCGTCCGACAGGGTCCCACGCTGCACCCGCAGTCCCTCGACAACTGCAGGACAAAACGCACCAGGTACGGGTTTCTCCACACCTCTGTCCCTTTCACAGTGTTCACTGTTACCCTCTTTAAAAAAAAGTTAGAGTGACGCCATAAAAGAACCAGTTTTGTTTCCCAAAAAAACCTTTTGATAGATGGCTCCTAAAAGAGCCGGTTTCATACATGAGGGGTGAGTGTGAAGAACAGTTTTCAAGAACCTCCAGGTAAAATGAAGCTTTAAAAAGGCTATTAAAGTTCTTTCCTTGAATCGTACATCCAAGCCAAGGACCATTTAGGAACCTTTATTTGTAACCCTGTGACCTTAGGCTTATTCTACAGTTCTTTAAGACCCAAATACTATTATGAAATTAATACGCAAGAAATAGGACTGTGCACAAGTCTTAGTCACCTAAGCAAATTGTTAAAACCACATATCTGAACAATATCGCTGTTTGTGCTTGAATGAACACCATATGACTCTTAAAAGAAATGCAAGCAAACTTTAATGCAGTAAAAAGTACCAAGAATTTCGAAACCATAGTTGAGATATTTTGCACTAGTCAGATTTAGTTCCAAATGTTTCTTGCTCACGGCCATCATATGCAAAACTTTGAAAACTCCCGGTCAAGTTACATGTTTTGTTGATTTTTTTTTTATTAGTGAAAGTAAGTTAACACATCTTCTATGGAAAACAAACTTTAGTTCACAAATATTTTTAGCATATTGAAATTTTTATTATTTATTTATTTTTGTCCAAAATGATTAATTTAGCAAACTTCTCCAGAGGTGCCCAAACATTTGCATACAACAGTTGATTTGTTAGTTAGTTATCACCAGCACACCTGATTTAACTTACTGAAGTACTGACTGGACAAACCAGGGGACAGACTCATAAAATGTCTTAAGAAAGAAATCTTAAAATTGAGTTTTATAAAGTGAGTTAAATAAAAAATGATTTTTTTTTCCCTCAACTTTTCTCCTAATAATAATTCTATGTACAGGTGAACATTCTTAAATATTTTCTTATCTTTACAAAAGCCTCATGCTATAAAAGTTGATAAGATGAGCGTCTAAATGTATCAGACACGGCGCTGCCTCTGCAGCTCCTGCCCGTCCTCGTCTCTCGCTTTCTGCCGTCAGCCCACAATTATCCAATTTTCCAAGCAGGATTTGTTTCCTGTTTGCTGTTTCTTCCTCCGTCACCTCTAGTTCTTGTTTGCCGACTGTTGTAAACACTTTGATGTTTTTCCTGGATTTGCTGCCCACTGCAACATACATGCCAAAATGCAACATAGAGTACATAAGAAAACGCTGAAGTTATTTGGGAAGTTTTTTTCAAGACTCTTATGAACTTCTTAGTGTTTGTCTTAATGATCACAAGTTGTTTCTTAGGAGAGTTTTTTGTGAATCCGGTCCCGCTATTGGATCAGGGGTCCTGGAGATCTAGCACCATGCAGACATGCTTTTTTAAAATATAATTTCCTTAGGTGCCCGACTCGTACAATACTGTATGTACGTGGAGAGCGAGGAATTTAAGTGTGAGCCCACAAACAAGCAGATTTTACAGACCCAGATTAAAGGAATGAATACACACAGGAGGAAAAGTAGGGAGGAGTGTAAATTTGATTTTTCTGGTGAGCTAGTCAACTAAGGCACTGATCGACCTGATTGATGGAGTGGTGTCTTTGCACTGTCCTTCAACTATGAAGCTAGTGGAGTTATATATACAGCATTCCTGTAGGGGAAATTTGTGTAATGGTTTTTGGAGCTAGTGGACCGTTCCTTTATGCCTAAATCCAGACAAAACAGGATGTGTAATAGTGAAACACCAGGGCTGATGCAATTTAGTCCAAAACTAGGTGTAATCCATGTCTGAGAAACCTGCCCTGCATGTTTAGAAAGGCTGAGAGTTCAAACCCAAACTGTAGCTCAGGTGACGTTCATACCCGTTCTGCAAGACCGACCGCTGTGGCTTTGTTAGCAAGGCGCTGATCCTCACTGCAGGCCGGTTTTGAGAGCGTTGGATGGTGAACAGGCGATCAAAAGCCCTGTGTTACACTGAGGACTAAGGGACAGTGAGGGCCTTTGTGTGGCCACCTCTGTGATTAAACTGCATGACTGATTTGGCTGCAGGACCTGGAATATCCTCTCATTAGTGTCTCATTGTTTGCAGCGCCTCTTCACTCTTTCCAGCAGATCATTTTCTCCTTGCTCTTCTCTAAACTGCTTCTTTTCCTCTCTCTCTCTCTCTCTCTCTCTCTCTCACTCTCTCTCTCCCTCTAATTCTTCCACTTTTGTCCCTGGAATGACATTATCATTTTCACGTGATTACCCCTCCACCCCCACTCCTGCCTCGCATCGTCACTGTCGCACCAATATTGATGAAACTGAATCTTTTCTTCTTTACCTCAAACATTTTCCATCGTCAAAAACGCTAAACGCGCTCTCCCTCTCTTTCTCTGCGCTTTGCTTTTGCCTCACTCAAATGTCCGCAGTTCTCTAAATAGATCTCAGCTCAGCTTTCATTGACCTTCAACCTTTTAACGTAGAACTCCGCAGCCTTGAGGATGGCTGTGTTTTTTAACTTCTTATCTAGTTCTGGTCTTTCACTTGTTTTTGTAACCTTGTTGTGGAAACGAGGCCTAAGCGTGCTGCAGCGCCATCGCTGGGTTTTTACATAATGTGGTAATGAATGAAGGGAAGTATCTAGGAGTGCGTAGGCTTTTGAAATTTCCCTGCGCTTGCTCCATCGAGGGGCAATACGTTTGGTAAAGCCTGAACTTTCAGTAACTAGAGAAGTGTAAAAATACCCCGACACTGAGGTTTTGGACCTGGTACTTGTGAGAAGCTTTTACCTTTTTCCTTCCCCCGAACGTTTTGATCCACAAACAATAAAAGTTGAACAGAAAGTCAGTTTGTTTTGTTTTGGTTTTTTTCTTAAATGAATGATCTTTTCTAACAGTTTATTTAACGTGGGGGCCATTCCCACCAGACAGAGGAGAAATAAAACGCCATTCTCCAACTCACAATTTACTTAGTATACTGAAATCATTTATTTAAGTTTTGACGTAGTATCGAAATAATGATTTTTTTCCCTAAAAATGTGGACCTCTTATCTCAAAATAATGCTGAAGAGGGTTTCCTATGTTAGAATGACTTTTCTCAAAATTCTATCTTGGAATAGTGCCTTGTTTTCTCACAGTTGTATGTCGCATCTTGACATAATGGCTTATTTTGTGTAAATATGGACTTGAAATAATTACATTTTCTCAAAATTTGGTCTCTTTATATTGAAATAATGGACATCAATGGATATCAATATTTGGACTTTTATCTCAAAATAATGACGTTTTTCTGAAAATGAGTCTGAAATAATGAAATAAAATGGAATAAAATGGAATAATGGAATAAATAAAAAAGGAATAAAAGTCCTTTTTTACATAGTATGTCAGTATGTCTAAATAACGAGTCAATACTAATGAGCTATTTTGCGATATAAAGTCAAAATGTTGAGAAAATAAGTACTAATATGAGAAGTCAAAATATCAAGAAAAGGCAGGAAAGAGTTTCCATAACGTCCACAAACTGAACTGAGTATTTTTTAACAATGAACCTTATTAATTTCCAGGACCTGAACATTACATGATCATTGCATGTCTCCCTTCACTTGATATTCTTTTGTTCACTATATGTTATGTTCATGAAATATTATTGCCTTTTGAGTTTTCTAATTGTATTACTTTTGTGTTTTTTTTTTTTTTTCCTTTCTCGTGCTTTCTCATTTCTTTCTTTCTCTTTTTCTTTTTTATTATTTCTTTTCGATCATTTCTACTTTATGACATGCCCACCACCCACCCCCCTCCCCTCGTCTCGTCCTCCTCTGAATCTGCCCTCTCATCTTGTCCTGGTCTTGCCTGGCCCCAATGCACATGTTCCTCCCTTCCATTGCGTGTCTACTTTCCCTTCCCCTCCTGTAGCGCTCAGGGCTTGGTTGCCAGAAGCAACCTCTACAGTCGCCATATCAGCAACAGAGACCTTGGGCTCTTACTGGCGGAACAGCTGAACACCTTGAAGCTGCCAGGTAACATTCTGTTTCAGCTACGAGCCACGAGGCGCAACAGATTGCATGCAGAGTGTTGCTGTGGTCCACAAAACACTACATTTTCCAGGTGCTGCCTTGTTTGCTATTGTCCTGTGTGCTTCCTCAGGGCTGAAGGCAGTGCTCAGTGAGAATGTGTGTGACACAGGGGGACAGGCAGACGCACGGGGACACACAAACACAGCAGAAAGGTTGGCTTCACCTAGCGATGGCTTTCTGTCTGCTAGCACTGGACGATGCAGAGTCCGAAAAAGACACGAGCGGCTGGCTATGAGACATAAACCCTCAGCAATAAAGTCTGTTTTAATGTGCTGCTAATAGCTTTCTAAACAACATATGACTCCCTTCCTTCCTTCCTTCCTTCCTTTATGTGTCAGACCTCTTATCTAGACCTCTCTTGATCTTTATGACTTGTTTTTATCCATCTTAAAGTGATAGTTTGGCAAAAAAAACCCAAGAAATTTACACAGTTACCACGAATGAAGATGTTTGGTGTCCATAAGCTGCTTCTTTGCATTGTAGACTTAGAGGCTAATGTAACTAACAATGAGTCAAAACCAATCAAGTCTTCTCAAGCACTTTGGCCACATTCCCAGGAAGTGATTTCCAGTCATACAAGACCAGGCTCTTATCTCTTATAAACCTGAAACTGAAAGCTACGTTGACAAAAATAGCATGAATAGTTTGTAGCATTTGGCTCTAATAACAAAGGGCGCATATCATGGAAAATAGTATTTCCACTTTTTTTTTTCCTTCTGATAAAAGTTTCATGTATCATGGAAACATTGTTAAAGTATGTAATGCAGTTGGCCACTCGCCAGTCCATAAATGGAAACCAGGCTGCAAAAAACAGCCACTTTTGATTCACCGTGTCTGTGATGTCACAAAAAACGGACATATTTACATATACCAATCCATTCAGCCTACAGCAGTTTGGCTCCGCCCATTCACTCTGAAGGTATAATGCCTGCTTAAGGTTTGGTAAAGGACTGCTTTTGAATAAGGTACAGTACAGGACAGCCAGTTAGAAACCACCCTGTTTAATTCTAGGGAATTAAAGAGAGGTCATGTAAAAATGAATTATGACATATAAAAACAGGTGGAAAAATAAAACACTGGAAAAGGATGTCGAGTTTTATGCTTGTGAAATTTCAGTGTGAAACTGTGACACTGCGCACCAGAAACTGGACATTCTGTTAATTATGCCCTCTAATATACAACCCCAATTCCAATGAAGTTGGGATGTTGTGTAAAACATAAATAAAAACAGAATACGATGATTTGTAAATCCTTTTCAACCTATATTCAACTGAATACACTACAAAGACAAGATATTTAATGTTCAAATGGATAAACTTTATTGTTTTTTGCAAATATTCACTGCTTTTGAATTTGATGCCTGCAACACATTCCAAAGAAGTTGGGCCAGGGGCAACAAAAGACTGGGAAAGTTGAGGAATGCTCAAAAAACACCTGTTTGGAACATTCCACAGGTGAACAGGGTAATTAGAAACAGGTGTCATGATTGGGTATAAAGGGAGCATTCCTGAAATGCTCAGTCATTCACAAGCCAGGCTGGGGCGAGGTTGTGAACAACTGCGTGAGCAAATAGTCCAACAGTTTAAGAACAACGTTTCTCAACGTGCATTTCATCATCTACAGTCCATACTATCATCAGAAGGATCAGAGAATCTGGAGAAATCTCTGCAGGTAAGCGGCAAAGCAGAAAACCAACATTGAATGCCCGTGACCTTCAATCCCTCAGGCGGCACTGCATTAAAAACCAACATCATTCTGTAACAGATATTCCCACACGGGCTCAGGAACACTTCAGAAAACCACTGTCAGTGATCTCAGTTCGTTGCTCCATCTACAAGTGCAAGTTAAAACTCTGCCATGCAAAGCGAAAGCCACATATCAACAACACCCAGAAACGCCGCTGGCTTCTCTGGGCCCGAGCTCATCTGAGATGGACTGACACAAAGTGGAAAAGTGTCCTGTGGTCTGACGAGTCCACAATTTAAATTGTTTTTGGAAATCATGGACGTCGTGTCCTCTGGGCCAAAGAGGAAAAGGACTGTCCGGATTGTTATCAGTGCAAAGTTCAAAAGCCAGCATCTCTGATGGTCTGGGGGTGTATTAGTGCCAATGGCAGGGCTAACTTGCACATCTGTGAAGGCCCCATTAATGCTGAAAGGTACATGCAGGTTTTGGAGCAACATCTGCTGCCATCCAAGCAACATCTTTTTCAGGGACGTCCTGCTTATTTCAGCAAGACAATGCCAAGTCACATTCTGCACATGTTACAACAGCGTGGCTCCGTAGTAAAACAGTGTGGGCACTAGACTGGCCTGCCTGCAGTCCAGACCGTCTCCCATTGAAAATGTGTGGCACATTATGAAGCGCAAAATACAATAACGGAGACCCCGGACTGTTGAGCAACTGAAGTTGTACATCAAGCAAGAATGGGAAAGAATTCCACCTTCAAAGCTTCAACAATTAGTGTCCTCAGTTCCCAAATGCTTATTGAGTGTTGTTAAAGGAAATGTGATGTAACACAGTGGTAAACACGCCCCTGTCCCAACTTCTTTGGAACGTGTTGCAGGCATCAAATTCAAAATGAGTGGATACTTGCAAAAAACAATAAAGTTTATCCATTTGAACATTAAATATCTTGTCTTTGTAGTGTATTCAGTTGAATATAGGTTGAAAAGGATTTGCAAATCATCGTACTCTGTCGTACTCATTTATGTTTTACACAACGTCCCAACTTCATTGGAATTGGGGTTGTAATTGTTTGAACACCAACAGAGCAGCACCAATTAAGCTGGGATGATGATGTACATTTAGACAACATCTGCAGAATTAGTGGAATAAGCAATATTATTGTGATCCAAACAAAGCAGGCGCAACATGCGAGTGTTTCAGAGACTTAGCACTTAACTTAGATTGTCCCTAGTGGTTATATAATCACCATATAACTACCAACGGGGCTAGTTACTAATGCTACTTTAATCGTTTGTAATGGTAAATATGCACAGATGGCGTGTAACACCGTTATGCTCCAGTGGCTTTCATTTTTTTGGAAACCAAAATATTTCCCAGCTGGCGTGTCGGCCCTTCTTCCGGACTAGCTTGTCCGCTTTACTCTGTGGTGCAAGAGCAGATCTCATGTACCTGAATTTCTTGGTTTCATTTGCATATTCCCCAGCATTCTTCAGATGCCTGAAAATCTGTGTAATAATCTTTCCAAGTATGTATGTGCAGTTCATTAATTGGTGCTGTTCTATTTAAACTCATCCACCACTTTATTAGGTACACCTGTTCAGTTGCTTGTTAACACAAATAGCTAATCAGCCAATCACACGGCCGCAACTCAATGCATTTAGGCATGTAGAGGTGGTCAAGACAACTTGCTGAAGTGCAGACCGAGCATCAGAACGGGGAAGAAAGGGGATTTAAGTGACTTTGAACGTGGCGTGGTTGTTGGTGCCAGACGGGCTGGTCTGAGTATTTCAGAAACTGCTGATCTACTGGGATTTTCACGCACAACCATCTCTAGGGTTTACAGAGAACGGTCCGAAAAAGAGGAAATATCCAGTGAGCGGTCAGTTGTGTGGACGAAAATGCCTTGTTGATGTGAGAGGTCAGAGGAGAATGGGCAGACTGGTTCCAGATGATAGAAAGGCAACAGGAACTCAAATAACCAACCAAAATCTCTGAGGAACGTTTCCAGCACCTTGTTGAAAGTCTGCCACGAAGAATTAAGGCAGTTCTGAAGGCAAAAAGGGGTCCAACCTTTTACTAGCAAATAAAGTGGCAGGTGAAGTGGGACTTTTCTATTATAGAAATTTCTGAAGTAACCATAAATTTGAAGGATCATGCTAGTAGAGTTGTTAAATAAAGACAAAACAACTTTCAAAATGAATGCGGCGCGTGAAAGAGTTTGCTAAAACAGTTTGCTTAAAATCAGCACTTAATTTCAGTTACTGCCATTATTTAATAATATCAGTTATCAGCCCACGGCCAGCACCAATCAACAGCTCTGTCCAGCTCTACTCCTGCCTCCCAACTCTAGTGTTGTTAGTACAGGGTGAGTCAAAAGTCACAGGACACCTTATTGTATTTTTTACGCTGTCACAAGCCTCCACGATGTGGTGTTTGTTGCGGATTTTCTCAGCATACACAGTTTGTTTGAGATGACCCCACAGATAAAAGTCAATAATGAAAAATAAACTAAAACTGTGTCCTGTGACTTTTGACTCACCCTGTAGATTGTGCAGCAACAAGCCACTGTTTCCTTCCTTTGAATGTTAAAATATGAGAACACTGACGGAGGACTATGGTATCTTGGCTCGAATTGACTTGTGAGCTGAGTACATCGTTAGACCCCATTATATAAAGAGAACTTTCACCATTTTTAAATAAAATTCTGCTAAATTAAATGTTTACGGTGTAAACAAAGTCATTCAGAGTGATTTGATGTGAAATTGTTCACAGTGGTGGTGGTAACCAGACGTCCGAAGGGCTTAATGCCTCTAAAAGCTGAATCATGGGATGTTATTTCATGGAATGGTTATGAATATGCTGCCTGATTATTATTCTATGATAGTTTTTTTTTCCCTCCAAATCCATTCATGACGCAGGGTGTTGTAAGGCAAACTTTTCGCTGTTTTATAATTATCAGCATTACATATAAAAACTCAGACACTTGTTGTTTTGGATAGTGAATAAAATGGCTATATTTGTGTTGTGGACATTGTGACCCCCTGGTTCCGGTCACCACCACAGCTCCTCTACAGTCAATCGGAATACTCTGAATGACGGCTTCTCAACAATTAAATTCTGCAGAAATGTTTGGAAAATTGGTGGAATTCCCTTTAACTCAGCAAGTTTCTGATTCGGAAGTCCAGATTTCATGATGCCTGTGGGTGGGGTATAAGATTCCATTATTTGTTGGGTACATTAGCCATTTGACTGCAAAAAAATAAATAAATAAAGAAGCAAAGTTTGGACACCAACCTGTCTTAGCTGTTTGATCATTTTGTAAATTGGACTTTTTGGTGAATTATCACTATCACTTTAATATCTTTCCTCCGTTTTATCTCCCTCCCTCAGTACACAGCTCCAGCTACCGCCACTGCCGGGTTCCAGGCCTGTTTCTAGACAGCCGGCCTCCATAGCAGCTCCAGAGCAGAAAGAGGAGGCGACCTTAAGCAAGCAGAGCCGTGTCCAGGAGAATAGCGTGAGGACAGGGAGCGATCCCTGGTCCAGAGGAGTGGAGGATGTGAAGAGAAACAGAGCAGTGGAGGCGGAGAGGGGGATAGGCAGGGGCGGCTGGTCCTGGACAGTCGGAGAGAGACGCTGCACGGCCCAGTGGGTCCGACAGAAACAAGAACATCGCAGCACGAGGCCCTGGTGACAAGGTGCATGCAAGCATGAAGAGAGAAGCTGGAGGGAGATCAGAGGAAAGGGGGGAACCAGAGGACATGAGGAGAAAAACAAAGCAGGGATTATTTAAAAACAAAAAAGAAAGAGAAGGTAAAAGCTTCCCATGTTCCCAACTAACTCATGGAAGACAAGGGGCTGGAATAAATAATGTGAAACAGATAAACAGCCGTAAATAAGCTGCACGTTTCACCACTGAGGCAGCAGCGTTTGGTCTGACTCAGTAGCTGAATGTTTTTTCTTATTGTAGCCATGCATTTAATGCCTCATGAAAAACAGTGTTATGGAGATTCAGGGACTTTTATATTTCCAAATAAATAAATAAATCAAAAAGTGGACAAACAATGAATTTTATTTTTATTCCCTAAATTCATGAACCATGTAACATATGCTGTAACAAGTACTAATGTAGTCTTTTCTACAGATTAAGGATACAAGTGAAATTGAACTAAAACTTTTAAAACATTTTTCTATTGAAGATCACAAAGCAAGTTTTAAAGGGGAATTCCACCAGATTTTTAAAATAGCTGAATAATTCACCCGATTTTTACACACATTTTCTAAACCGCTTATCCTGGGTCACTGGGGTTACTGGAGCCTACCCCAGTGGTTATTGGCCATCAGATTTTCAAAATATCTTAATTAAATCATCAAGGCGGAGTCAATTAGAGTGGTTTGATGTGAAATGCTCTGTTAAGTGATACTTTTTTAATCCCACAAACAGGGAATTTCCATCTCTGCATTTAACCCATTTGTGAAGTGAAACACCACACACACACACACACACACACACACACAAGGGGGTAGTGAGCACACTGGCCCGGAGCAGTGGACAGCCCTATGCATGGCGCCTGGGGAGCAATTGGGGGTTAGGTGTCTTGCTCAAGGATACCTCAGTCATGGACTGTTGGCCCTGGGGATTGAACCAGCAACCTTCCGGTCACAGGGCCAGTTCCCTAACCTCCAGCCCATGACTGCCCCATCTAAGGTTTTCAGGCAAGGGGGCACCCAGATCCAAGGTTGTGGAGAAACTTGAGTCAGAATCGTTCACAGTGGTAGTGAGAACCAGACGTCTGAAGAGTTTAAAGCTACATCACAGGAAATGATTACAAAAGATTAAGTGACCAATATAAGTCCCACAATGGGGAAATTCCACTTTCGCATTTAACCCTGGGGGTTAGGTGTCTTGCTCAAGGGCAGCTCTGTTAAGTACTGTCGGCTCATGGGATCAAACTGGCGACCTTCTGGTTGCAAGGCTGGTTCCCTAACCTCCAGCCCACGACTGCCCCTGTGTGGAATTGCAAAGAAGTAGGCGTGGAAATCCGCAGCACAGACTTGTCCCTTTGTTCTGTTGTTGAACACAAGCTTGTAAAGCGAGACTGCAAACGCAGCCCCCCACTACCAGAAATTATGCCGTCAAGACTCCCGCATTTGGGGAATTCACAAGGGTCAGAACAACCGAAATGCAATGGCCGAGCCCCGCCCTGGGTGAACCAGCTTCGTGATCATACATAGTGGTTATAAATACGATGCCTCAAGTCTGAGACTTGTTTAAAAACTATTGTAAACCAATGTAAACTCATTTTTTATAATCCTTTCATGGCGGAGCAGAAAATGCAGGGTGTTGTAAAAGTATACACATGTAGGGTCACTTGTTTTGGACGGCGATTAAAATGGACATTTGCACTGCAGATATTGTGACTCCTGGTTCCTTTCGCAACAACTGTAGAGGAATCATGGCCTCAAAGTTTCTGCAATGCACCATTTCACATCAAACCATCTTAACCACTGAATTATGCAGATATTTTGAAGGGTGAAAGGGGGCAAATAGCCTTGGATCTTACCTACTGATTACATTAGTCTCTTGTGGAACTCATCGGAACTACAGCCATCATTAGCTCTCTTTTGAGCCATCACAGAGGAATTTGTAAGTACAACATTTAGCCAAAGCTGCCTGCTGAAGACTGAAATGGCGCGCATGCATGACTCACTTAAAATGTACACAAACGTATTACTGCTCTGTAAAGAGGGCAGTGATGAAAATGACAACATTTCCAGAAATTACCCAACTTGGCAGTTGCTGAAAGTTAGTCTCCTTAAGCACTTCGTCCTGCTGGTACAGTTCACACTCTACAGCGGGTGTTAAGAGGACGCTGGGACATAAAATACACCTGGTGACCTTTCGAAATGGACGAAAATGCCGTTCTGTTGAGCTTCCTGCCAACTGCCCTGTTAATCTATGGTGTTCACAACAAACCTCATGACATTTTGAGACTTGTGAGCAATGTTGGGGATCAGAAACCATATAAAACATTATTTATTTCTAAATGTCAACGATACAGCCATGTGAAAAACAAGTAACAACAGACCAATTCTATTCCCAGGCCCGGCTCCTTTGCTCACATTACAGCAATCTTGTTTGCCAAACAAAGGAATTCCACGGCAACCGTTGAGGAGGTTCCTGTAATGAAGCTTTAGAAAGTGACTACTTCCTTACACAAGTGTCTTATATCATCTGACCTAAAGAGAAGCTTTGTTTCTCCACAGTGACATGATTATTGCTCTACAAGTCCTCTGAACGATTGACAAGAGGGTCGGTCCAAGCTTGCCTAACAGGTTTTTCCTTTCTGCCCGCATGCCATTCTGCTTTTGCTCACTGACACGTAATGGGCACCAGCTCCGGTTATGTTTCATCTTAATGATTACAGGCCTTGGTAATGTCCATGACTTCAGCCAGCTGCCTTTCTGGATAATGATGTACTACACTAGAAGACCACGTCAGCATTCTTGCATTTGCTTAGACTGCTACTTGGTTCTGTTTCCCATAATATATTAACAATCTTTAACTTCAGGAGAAACAAAAAAAATAAAATAACAGTAGTTGTGCTCATTCCATCAATTCATTATTTAGGATTTTCAAACCAGTGTTTGGAATCAGCCTTACGACCAAAAGAGCCTGCACTTATTCGTTCAGGCATTCATCTGTCCATCCATAACTCTTTTTTCAGTCAATTAAATGTCCTTCTGTTGTCTCCATGTCCAGTGTGGTCCTAGTGAGCGTCTGCCAAGAGCACGAGGTAGACGTTGGACTGGAGAAAGCGAGGGTAACAGTCCGTGTCCAGTAAAGAGCGTATGCGCCTCTGGGCGTGGATTAGCGAGTTGTGGGATGGGGCCTTTAGAAGCTGCAGCGTCAGGTCCCGAGTCTTACTGTCAAGATTTATCTGATGAAGAGGAAAGAGAGAGTTAGAAACTTGGACATGTATAAATATACACTGTTAAACTGATGTTAACGGGAAGTTCCAATGATTTTGCAGCATTTTAGCATAATTAAACGGTTAAGATGTAAACAAAGTCATTCAGAATGGTTTGGCTTGAAATTCTCTGTTGTAGGGAAACGTACAGAGTCGGAATTGATCACGGTGGTGATAATAGGAACCAGACTTGTGAAGACTTTAGATTAAATGGGTATGAATGCACTGCCTGATGCCTGAGACATTGTTTTCTAACCGTTTTGAGAAGATTCTGCCCTAAAACACATTTATGGCAGAGACATACATGCAGACAAAACAGCCTCCAAAATAATGTTATTTTTTCAGAATTACGACTATTTTAGCATCAACATTACAGAGGACCTGTGTAGGTTGTAGATATTAAATAAGATGGCCATGTTTGCTTTAATAAATGAGCTCTAACTGGTTCAGAATGCAGCCGTTAGAGTCCTTAACAGGCCCGAAAAATCTGACCATATATCCCCAATCCTGTCGTCATTACACTGGCTACCTGTTCAATTTTGTGTAGAGTATAAGATCCTGCTCTTAACGTATGAATCATTAAAGGGCCCCACAGTATCTTAGTGAAATATTTCAGTCACATGAATCCACACATACGCTCTGCTCACAAAGCAACGGCCTGCTGGCGGTTCCTAGAATCAGAAAAACTACAGCAAGTGGTCAAGCAGTTTCCTACGTAGCCCCAAAATTATGGAATCATCTCCTGATCTCTGTTGGAGTCTCAGACACTCTACATTTAAAGCTAGACTCAAAACTGATCTTTCTGCACAAGCGCTTTGATTATATCAGTTGCTGCACTATTAACTCACTAATATCCCTCCATAAACAGACCTGTCATTTTAAGCTCTCTCTCTCCCTCCCTCCCTTTACTTGAATCACCATATGTGAGCCACCAGAGCTGGTAGAGTCACCAGAGCTCCATCTCTGTTGGCTGATCTGCACCTCACCTGCTTGAACTGACCCTGCTGCTGCTGCATAAACTCAAATGATCTAATTAACCGTTGCTCCACCTGTTTGATGTTCTAATAATTTATACTAATGCTGTTTGCTATCCGGTGTCGACCACAGGAGGATGGGTTGTCTTGGTTCCTCTCAAGGTTTCTTCCTCTCGCTCTTAGGGAGGTTTTCCTGGCCACTGTCACCACTGGTGACGCACATGGGGGCTCGGACCTGGATTTTTCTGTAAAGCTGCTTTGTGACAACACCTGTTGTAAAAAGCGCCATATAAATAAACTTTGACTTGCCTTGACCATTTGTGTACAGACATTGTGACCCCTGGTTCCCATCACCACCACAGCAAAGAAAGTGAACCATTTCACTTGGAATGACGCCGTTTACATTTCAACAACTGAATTACGTAAAGGTTTTGAGTGGTAATCCTAAAAGTGATCTTTAAGGAATCTCAGACTTCCTTATGTGGTATCTGATGTACTTTTATCTATAAAAACTGGCAAAAATCAGACTTGACCAGTTAACCAGTCGTCATGCAGTGTCAGAAACCACAGAAACCAGTCTATTTGAGATGTCCTAGCTTGACAGAGTTCGTGGCAAGTGTGGCTGATTTAGGCACACAATTTTTAGATGCTAACCTGGTGGCTATACGCTTTAATTCGTTGGCTGTATTAGTCTCACAGCAAACCAAACGTCTTGGCTGGTTGAATACACATGGTGTAAGTTAAAAAAAGGTGTTTTATTACCAACTATTACTTTATAATACATAAACCAAGGCTAGAGAGGCCAATTAGGTACATGAGCCTTGCAGGTCCAGTGCAAACATGTCTTGGCTGAATAATTCTATTCAGACCGGGAGTGAAATGAGATATTTGGCAGAAAATAATGTGCTAACTGTGGGCCTTTTCCTGCTTCCATTCTTTGAACCTGCAGCGTATGAAGTATTTAGCACATTGTGTTGGTTCAGCGTCACAGTGGTGCGTCCCACCTCTCTGGGAGCTCCAGGCTGGATGTAGGTGGCGATGATCTCTTTGGCACGTCTCTGCAGGCTGAAGGTGTTGGAGGACTGTCTGTACTGCTCACAGGCCAAGTAGAACTGTAGGTTTTCCTCACTGTACTCAGAGCGGAGGAATGCTCCAAACACAGACACACCCACTGACGCAGAGAAGGAGAGAAAAAGAAGGGAGGGGTGGGCTTACTGACTTTCTACTGTCACTAAACAATCTCTAAGGACAGGCTACAGCAAGAGGGGGGAAGGGGCTGGAAAAGGGCGACACAGATGGGACGTTCACACGCATATACTGTGTCACAGCGGCGTTGTTTTACAAACTGAAAGAAAGCAAACAATGACTTAAAGGGTTCTTATTATAGAAAATCTAATTTTCTTTACATTTTTCAATAAATTGAGTTTGAGAGCATGTGAATGTGTTAAAGTTCATAAATGTACTACTTAAGGTTTCTAAATTCTATACAGGCCACATGTGGAAACTAAATAAATGCATTTATCTCAGCTTGTTCACCCTGTAGCTCTGCACATTCACGCTGAAGTTATAAGGAGTGTTTCAGCCCAAACTGCTTATTGAACAAAGCGCGATGCATGGCAGTCAATCAGAACGTAGCTCATTTACATCTATCAGACTTAAAAGCACAGTAACAAACAGCCTGTTTAATTCTAAGAACATGCAAAAATGACTGATGTCCATTTATGACATGATCATCATGGTCATCAAGTAAAGCAAAATACTAGAACAATGTACATTATGGGCCACTTAAGGCTATTATACCCATTTTATCTGTTGCTTTAATACATTCCCTTTTCATTTACAGCTGACACAATTCGCCTTTGCGCCACTGATTGCAACATTTCTCAAGGGAAAAAATAATCGTGGCTGGAAGGGAAAAGGAAGGGGAGGGGGACACTGCTAACAGATGTTACAACACAAATTCCACAAATTGCAAGCTATGATTGAGGAACCACAGTAGCATTAGATACATGTGTAAAACATACAGATAATGGACAAACCTCCGAACCTACACTGTGCAGGGTGTAAATACAAAGGGCAAAGACTTCTAGATGCTCTCAGACTAAGACTGAACGTATCCAATGCCTAACTGCAAGTTGAACTTTGGTCAGAACCTTTTCTCTTGAAATTCCAGAAGCTAAAACTGACTGTGAGTGTGACCTAGTTATTTTTATGACGTGTGATATGGCATGGGATGAGTGCATTTTGCAATAAACTGTTTATACACATAAATGTCCCTTAAACATTCTCTGTTCGGCATCTGGTGCAATCATCACAGCAATCAAGGAAACAGTACTGAGCAAGCAGCTTCTAAAAGCTGTGATTGACAAAGGAAATCCAGTAATAGAAATGCAGTGGAAATGCCAAAGAGTAAACAGACCGTGGACTAAATCCAGCTCTGTGACATACCACACAGCACCAAATACCACACAACACAAAAAGTGTTGATTTTATCGCTCATGTCTGCCGTTCAGCAGGACACTAAGTGAGCAACAGTGCATATCCGAGATCTTTGTGCAAATCCGAGTTTTTTAACTTTTACTTGGCACACTGTCTCATTTTTTTTTGCTTGTATTTACTGTACCTATCCCAGCAGTCATTGGGTGGAAGGCAGGATACGCCCTGGACAGGTCACCAGTCCATCGCAGGCCAGACAGACAGACATATACACTGTATTTACAGTACCTTATTGTGTAAATAATAAAATTAAAAAGTAAAAATAAAATAAATGAAGTGTCCAGCGTCTGAGGCCCAATTCATACCTGGTATTAACATCTATCTCAAGTGATCTGATCACAAGTAGACAGCAAAACAGTCGTTTACACCTGGCATTTTCACGTGTCGTGAACGTGTGTCCAGTAACCACTTATGAATGGACTTTGTGACCGGAGGAAGTGCACCCGTCACATTTACTGTGTCATTTTCTACCTGCATTTGCTGCCAGACAAATCTGTGCCGCAAGTCGTTCATGGAATTACAAACGTTTAGACAGCACTAAACAGACGGACACAAGTCAGAGTCAAGTCACAAAGTCTCGTGTCTCTGAGGTGTGAGTCTGGGTCAAGCCTTGAGCATTTTGGTGTGAATCCAAGTCAAGTCATGAGTGTCTAAGGTATGAATCCTTGTCAAGTCTCAAGCATCTGGATTGTGAATCCGTGTCAAGCCTCCAGTTTTGGAGTCGTGAGTCCGAGTTAAGGCTTGAGTGTTTGACGTACAATTCCAAGTCAAGCCTCGGAGGTTGAGGTGAAAGTCTGAAGCAAGTGACAGGCCTCTGAGGGGTGAATCCAAGTCAAGCCTCAGGTGCCTGACGCATGAATCAGAGTTAAGTCTCAAGGTTTGGAGTCTAAGTCAAGCCATAAGTCTTGAAGGTATGAATCAGAGTCAAGTCTCAAAGATGTGAGGCATGAATCCAAGCCTCAAGTTTTGAGATCAGTTTTGAGTCAAATCAGGTCTCTGGAGTTTTCATGTGTAACCCCAAGTCAGGAGTCTTGGATGTGTGAGGTTGAGCCGACTGTTTAAGGAAAGAATGCCACATCTTTAGTCTCTGGGGTGCGAGTTGGAGTCAAGTCCCCAATCTCTGAGATGCAAGTCTGAGTAATTCACGAGTGTCTGAGGTGCAAGTCTGAGTCAAGTCTCCATTCCCTGAGACATGAGTCTCAAAAAGCAGACTTTTATTACAACTTTAATCAAATCCAACTGATAAAAAAAATGGATTATATCTATACCTCTGCTTTCTAGCAGGTCATTAAGTGACTCGCCCCACTTCTCCACTTCTTCTCTGCTGAGCCGGGTCTTTCCATGGCCCACCTGACTCCACTGCTTCAGGAAACGAGAACGTCTCTCTTTGGTACTACAAACCAAAAAAAAAAGACACATTATTATTAAACATATAAATAATGGAAAGACATAAGGGTAAAAGGGTACACAGCAAAACCCCCAGTCGGGGTTAAATTACCCCTATAATAAGTTCTTTCAGGCTTCAGGCAATGGTAATTTACAGAACCAGGACAACTCCAAGAATCATTTGAATGCTTAAATTCTTTGTTGTTGCTCATCAAATGCATTTTTTATTATATTTTCTATGCGATTTACTCTTTATAATTATTGAGTTGGCTTTTCTACTTATTATAATTCTACAGTTAAAAATTAGCAGTGCTGCTTTTCCTAAAGCTAGAGCCAATAATGTTTGCCTACACCCGAATTGGATGCTTGAGTTTTGTTTTTTTGTGTTTTTAACTGATTTGACTTAAAATGTTCGTACAGTGTTAATTCAAACAATGAATCAACACCTTAGCAACCACCTGGGAAAGCACAGAAATGTCATAGCAACATCTCAGAACCATGACAAGTCAAGGAACCATTTCACTGTATAAATAGTTCTTCTCTATGCTGGACAAACTGTTGTACAGTTGTATAAAAAAATGGAAAAATGAAGCGTTTTGTTAACACATCCTCTAAAGCTCATGTGTCAAACATAAGACCCATGGGCCAAGTCAGGCCTGTGACACAGTCCTATTCAGCCTGCAAAGGTATTTTAATTTTCTATTAATATTGGCTTGTTTCACAAAGTGCTGCACTACAGTCCCCTACATGCACTGCAACACAGTGTGCATTCTATCCCCCCACCAACAACAATCTATGGACCAGCGGTTACACAAAAAGAAAAGTTGCCCGATGTCTAGTTCAAGCAAATAGGCAGTTTTTAAAAAACTATTTTATTTACTAGAACTATTTTTGAGTAAGTATTTAATGCCTATTTTGTTTGTAACTGTTGCAGTTTTGGCATATTTTAATTAAACAGTGGCTCATTTTATATTTCTTTAAAGAACCTTTTAAAAAAACAGTAGCACCAAAAAGGCTTTAGAACTTATTACAAGTCACAGAACCTTTCACTTGGCACTGTACAGAACCCTGTAGCTATAAGAGTGTACAGTGTTCAACACTAAGAGTTCATTTGACACTGAGTGTTTTTCCACAGTCGACATTTTGCATTGGAAAAAGACAAAGAACGAGGGATGAAGAAAACTACAGCGCGAAGCAGAAAGATGAGAGGTCAAGGGACAAAAGAAAGCACGCTGGGTGCTTGAGGTGGAGGAAGATAAAGCAGATAAAAACAGATTGACCTGCGCGCCTCAGTTTCAGTGGACCTGAGCCAATATCCACACCTATATAATATCATATAACAGCAAACCGTCAGCCCGAGGAAGAGCGTTTAAACACGGCTCTGCTCTCAACAGCTCAACGTGGTCAGTGACTCGTATCACTTGGCCGTTTGGTGTGATCTCAAAATGAGCTTACCTGCTTTCTCGCTCTCTGGGCTCCGTGGCTGTTAGATTTGAGTGGGAGGAGTGCGGACTCTGCAGTGAAAAGAAAGAAGGGAGGCTTTTTCACACAAGATTACACAGACATGCACATATCAGCTCAAATTTCTTCGCTTAGCTCTTTCCCAGGCAATCACTTCAATTCAATTCAGAGGAACTGGAGCCAGTTCAGAGGTGCTGTTTATGCAATGCTTTGTTTAATGTGCTTAGAGTTATTAATGTCATGGAAAAGCAGAGCATGAGACCTAAAGGTGTCTTTAAGAGAAAGGAAGGGTTTTCCAGGTCTCAAAGTGGCCTTTGAAATGTTTGCTTTAGGCTTGAGCTGATCCCTTGCCAAACGTATCACGATGTCATTGATTAAAGGAGGGCTTGCCTTCAGTATCAGTGCTGAGCCAACATGATGAACACGAAAGGACAACACATGTGGGTTCTCCCACGTGCTCTTTGAAATTTCCACTCATTCGCCGCGAGGGAACATCTCAGCAATATCTCAGGAAAGACGCACTTGAGAGATGTTCTTTGGAGGTGCGCTGATGAATCTTTCAGTTCAATGCTCTTTAAAGGAATACTTCTGCATGGTTCAACTTAATGGGCCCAAACTGCAGAAACAGCCTGTTTTGTGATGTCACAAGAGCAAAAAAACGTACACACAGTATATTCACCGACTTAGCCTCCAGGAGTTTTAGCTCCACCCATGTACATTGGAATTTTAGCCCTAACGGCTTTTTGAATGAGTTTAGAGCTCGTTTACATATCGCTGTTGTCGGATCAAAACCTCGTATCTCCAAATTGGTAACTTTACAGGAGGAGGAAGAGAAACATAATTTATTTTCAGTGTAAGTCAACGGAACCAGAGCTTTCTCCAAGTCATTTTGGTCCATTTGTTTTGGTTCAATCATCGTGAAACTCACACACAATGTAAAGATCACCAGGTACTTTCAAATCATGTCAAAAACTGAAAAACAGCAAAAATGGACATACGAGTTTCTGACATCAGCAATATATCAGTCTTAAAGTCACATTAACAAAAACAGCCAGGTTATCTATATCTGACATCTTTCTTTTGGTATTTTTTCCCGTTTAATTCCATTGAAAACATTTGTGTGTTTTTACATACCAAAAATGGTCATAAATCATTTTACATGACCACTCGTCATCCTCTGTTTATGCCTCAATACAATCCAGGCCGTTTTAATTACTGTGCTTTTAAGACTGATATGAGATAAATAAGCTTCGTTCTGATTGAATGAATTCAGTTCATTCAAAACAGGCTGTTTTTGGTGCATAGTGTCCATATATGGACTGTATGGACTGAGATGTGAATGGCACATTTTGACACACACATGACTTCAGAAATTTGGTTTTCCATGATATAGCCCTTTAAGGGGTAAAGTGAGGCTGGAAAAAGCTCATGCAAAAATGAAATAGGGCAGCTTTTCGTACAGAAAACCACACCAATGTCATAAGCGGGCTGCAGGGAAAGACATAAAATGTAGAAAAATGTAGGATATGGGCTCTTTAAACTATATTTGCAGTGTTGGGGTCTGCAGTCATATTACACAGATAATAATTTAGACACTGTTTCCTGTGCTTAGTAAAAAAAAAAAACACCTCTTTACCCAAAACTCACTTATAATAGGAGCTAATGGACACAACTGTCCACTGGCTACTGTTATAGTGTGCTTTTTATCAAAGACATTTCCTGTTCTTTTAAAGAAATTAAACTAACTAAAATGCACCAAAAATACAGTTTGGAAATTAATTGATATCATTAAACATCAATAAGTAAATTGAACAAAAGTAAGTCAATTGAACAAAAGTAAGTCAATATAAACTTAAGTTATCATCATCATCATTGTCGTAAACCTCTTAGTTCGGATAGGGTAGCGGTTAAATTTAAGTCTTATATAAAATAAAATATGTTTGTTCTACATTATATACAGTATTCAGATTTGTTTGGGTGAAGGGATAGTGCTTGATTAACTTTCTGGCAGTTCAACTCAGATTCCTCACAGGTTAAATTTGGCCTGTGGGCCACACTCTGGGCAGCGCTGTTCTGCGGCATCGCTCCAAAATGACTCTACTTTTTCTACTCACTTTTTACATTTAATGAGAACACCAGAAGAGGCAAATGATGCAAGTAGGAAAAGTAGCTGATACAAATGGTCTACAGAGACTGATCACACCTCCACCAGTTACATCATATGTTTACGCTTACCTCAGGCAAAGCGTAATGACTATCCTAACAACAACCTTAACATAAACACCTGAGAATGAGTACACACTGTACAGAAATGTCATCTAAACAAAGAGGAACATCTAAAGATCTGTTAGAAACTAATAAAAGAACGAAAACACCCTTATTTGGGTTAAATAAGGCAATAGCCTGGAAACACTCAACCCTATATAATCAGAGCTACAGAACACTTAAAAATAACGACGACAAACAGGATTATTTGGTGTCAGAGAAGTGCCACTTCTAGTCCCCTAAAGAACCTTTCAATGGAACCAATTTTGGAAACGAGATCTGTGTGAAGAAGCCTGTAAAGTTTAAAGAACATCCACGTAAAGGTTCTGGAAAATCCATCCATCCATCCATCCATCCATCCATCCATCCATCCATCCTTCAATCATTCAATCATTCAATCCATCAATCTATCAATCCATCAATCAATCATTCAGTCATTCAATCCTTCAATCCATCAATCAATCCATCCATCCATCAATCTATCATTCAATCCATCAATCATTCAATCCATCAATCCAATCATTCAATCCTTCAATCATTCAATCCATCAATCAATCCATCCATCCATCAATCTATCATTCAATCCATCAATCATTCAATCCATCAATCATTCAATCCATCAATCCAATCATTCAATCCTTCAATCCTTCAATCCATCAATCAATCCATCCATCCATCAATCTATCATTCAATCCATCAATCATTCAATCCATCAATCATTAAATCCATCAATCCATCACAATTCAGTAAAAAATAAGGAGTGACTAAAAATGTGCCTTGAGTTTGTTTGATAATTAAATATAATAAAGCCACTGGCTAATATGATAGCCTCAAGCTAACACACTAGCCAAAAGCTAACATGCTAGTCATGACACGATACAGCACAATACGATATGCTCCAATGCAAAGCAATACACTCCGATACAATATAATACGCTCCAAAATATACGTTCCACTGCAATATGAGACCCTCCTACGAAGTATGATATGCTACAACGCTATATGATGTGCCCACATATATGACACATTATGCTGCAGTACATTACAATACACTGCAATACAATATGTTACACTGCAATATAACATGATAAGCTGCAATGTTAGAAGGTGTATGACACAATATGATTCGATGCAATACCATATGATATAACATGTCCTGATATAAAATATTACAATAATCTATAATATGATACACTGTGATACTATTTGATATAAGGTGATATAATACTGTACACTGCAATACAATGTGATATAGCGTGGTAAGCTGCCATACGATATGATCTAATGCGATACAAGGTGGTATACTGTTACGTCCTTATTGAACAGGTTCTTCATAATCACAAATCCCTTTTTTGAGGTGTTTTTAGGGGACGAAACGTCATTCTACAGGGACACTGAACCTTCCCCCCCACTTATTTTTAAGGCTGCACAATATTCCTGCATTCCAACTGTCTTAGAATTTTTTTGCTACCCTCTCTTACATTTCCTGCCTCGAATAACACAATCAGGAATACTACTTTTATTATCAATAATATATATTCAAAATCATATCACTCGTCCTTCTGCTGCAAGAGGCTCCACTTTACCTGTCCAAACAGACTCTTCAGATGCAGTTTAGCAGCCGATAACTTGGCCCTGACGTGCATTCGATGGTGGTGGTGCTCCTGGTTGAAGGGGCTGGATGAAGGTGACGGACACGGAGGCGGGTTGTCCTCCTTCTCCACACTTTCAATGCTGCCGATGGTATCCGGGGCCAGCTGGCTGTCACTGTAGGCTTTGAAGCTTTCGTTGAGGCCGGTTACCCTGAGGAACCCTGAGGACCTATCCAGGTCAGATAGGTTCTCCACACTAATGCTGTGCTCTTTAGTGAGCTCTTTCTTCATCTCACGGGGAGCAGGTGTTGAAGGCAGGGACACGGCTCCCCTCTCTACGTCGTCCTCCGGCAGCGAGGCCTGCCTGTACGTGCCCGTTTTCTCCTCTTTATTGTCGTTCTCATCCTTCAAAGCCACTTTCTTCCAGGGCAGGAAGTCCAGGTCCAATAGGGATCCCTCCGAACTGAACCGACGCATGATTGTTTGTTCTGAGAAAAAGAGAGAGTGAGACCAAGAGAGACAGAGAGAGCTCAGAAGCTTAAGAATGGAGAGGAAGGTCGAGGAAAGTCTGGGGGAAATAAAGAAGACGGCGCAGTGAGCAGAGGGAATTTCAAGCAATACTGTGTGATTTCAGGCATATTTCTGTAAATAGGTTAACTAGAAAATGAGTCAGTGGCCCAGGGGGATTAGGAGGGGAATGACTATGTATGTCAGGATGGCTTGGATTTGACGGAGCACTTCACTTGACAGATCTGCAGTTTTAAAAGAGAAATCTGCTGTTTCTCCCCCTTCCAGTCCTCTTCGTTTTACATTTAACCCTCTACTGCACGCATTATTAGGGCAATTTACTCCACTTTAATAACTCCACGTTCTTGCATAAAATGGTCCTTGATTATTAAATTATATTTATCACGTTATATATTATGATTATAATCTGTCCTGATTGTTACATTCAAAAACATTTTGACAAAGTCTTTTCGGAGTATGTTGCCTTGAGGCAACATTGTGCGACAATGGGAAGAAACGATATAGACCCATGTTCCCTGAAGTGGTGAGACCTGGCTAAACCCAATCCACTGTCGCAAAGTGTTGCTTCTAGGCAACAAACCTATTCCTGCAAATTCGCATATATAAAAAAAGACTCTGAATATTAAAAGAGGGTTTGAAATGCCCACTAAGCGATAGTATGACCAAGTACATGCTTTTCATTGATTACTCAGACTCTGCCTTTTATTGTTAATCCTACTATTGTCTTTAAATATGTATAATATTGTAAAGTGAGGAAAATGAATTTGTTGCCTTGAGGCAACATTGTGCAACAGAGAGTTAACCGCAGTTATGACAGGGGAGCTGTAACAGGCTTCAAGTGTCTGTACTGCATATGAATGATGCTTCTATTATTATTATGCCTTAGGTCAATTTACAGTATCACAAACGAGTGTGACCACTGTCCCATGCCACTGTGACCACTGCCCCTGCCTTTACTTACTGTACAAATGTGAACCATCTATATACTGACATTGTATTTACTAACAGGCAGATTAAAGAAACGTGTATAAAAACCAGATGGTTTCCATCACTGTTTCTGTCTTGTGAGGCAAGAAACAACCAACATATTACAGTTGTACTCTTGTCTACCCCACTATTTATGATTCCTTTTTAAATTATAAATAATAATTTGGCACAGAAAGTAAAAAAAAAACACTTAATTGATGGACAAACGGGTCTTAACACCACTTTTACAGCTGATTTTACCCAAAACACTGCTGTAGGACGCTACTTATTCCAATTCTACGTTCCACCTTAAACAGCGCAGCAGTTACAATCAGGCGCCTCCGAGCTCTAGAATGGAACAAGCGCGCCATTTAAGGTGGAACGGACAAATTCGAATAAGAAGCCGGCGAATAAGGCGAATCAAGTTAATATTGAGTGCTGAAACACACACTGGTCTTCAGCCAAAGCAGGGGAGAAGCGCTGTTTGGCCAGCGGTGGGTCAGTTACCTTAAAGTGACTCCTGGCTGCACATGGTCTGTTCCCACAAGAGCAGCTCACAAACACTCAGCACGCAGCGCAGCGTCTTCTAGAAGCTCCGAAACCTCCTTAAGTTGTGAAGTTGGCGGTCAGTCCACGCCGCTCAGTACAACTCCTACCAAACACGACACAGACACACGACAGACCGCTGAACAACGAACCTGCTGTCCGACTGTGGAACCTCCAAAGCCGTGAGTTTAGTTTCATGTGTCGTATGAATTAAAGCGCCGCCTCGTTTCCGAGGCCGAACCCACAGGCCAGTCCAGTCCTGCCCAAGTCTGAGGAACGGCATTCACGCAGAGTGTCTGTCTGTAGGTGTGGCTCCGGGGAACGTAAACAATGAGCCTGTTCGTTTTCCACGAGGTGTGTGTGGGTGTGTGTGTGTGTGTGTGTGATCTAAGTCTTTCCATTCTGAAGCACACAAACATTGGCTTGAGATTTCAGTCTTGTGTTTTTTGTCCAAACGTTTTTCTCACTCAGAGGAAACAAAAACAAACGTGTTTCACAAACGACTCGGTTTCATTTCTCTGAATTGAGAAACGCCGCGATTAAGGGAGCGTCTAAAATGTGATACTTGTTTTAAAGGGGAACGCCAAAGAAACACACACACACACACACACACACACACACACACACACACACACACACACAACCTCTAAGCCGCTTCTCCTTCTGGGTCGCAGAGGGCACTGGAGCCTACCCCAGCTGTCATTGGGCAAAAGGCAGGACACACCCTGGACAGGTTTTCCAATCCATCACAGGGCAGACAGATACTCACACCTAGGGCCAGTTTAGCATGTCTAATTGGCCTGATTACATGTCTTTGGAGGAAACCCCACGCAGACACAGGGACAACATGCAAACTCCACACAGAGAGGACCGTGGTAACCCAGGCAGGGACTCAAACCCAGGCCCTCCTTACTATAAGGCAACAGTGCTACCCACCACGCCACTGTGCTGCCCAGAACGTCAACGAAACGTTCTGCCTAATTCACTGGTCAAGATGTAAAGCCCTTCAGAGTGGTTTGATGTGAAAATCTTATTTGTAAAGGAACTTACTGACTCAGATTCCTTTACAGTGGTGGCGAAAGGAACCAGGAGTCACCGTGTCTACAACACCAATATAGCCATTTTATTTACTATCAGAAGCCACCAGTGAGCCTAAACGTGTCTTCTGAGTTTGTATATGTGATGCTGATAACAGTAAATAGTGTTAAATCTAGAAAAAAGATTTCCCTGCACATTTCTTCACCATGAATTGATTTTAAAAGCAGGTGTTAGGCCAAAACGTTCGTAAAACTATTATGCAATATGGATGCAAATGGAAATCCCATGCATTACTGTGCACTGTAGTAGGTTAAGAGAGATCCAATTGTGCTTGATAAAATATATCTGAAAGGAAATACATATTTGGTCTTTTGTAATATGTTTCATTTAACCGAACAGAGCAGTCCGCTGTGTGCACTTTTTAGACGGTCCCTTGACTGACGCGGTGTTGAGCTCCGTTTCTGAACCTTTCAGCGAAGTTCAATACAGAAAAATGACATTTTGGTTTATAGTTTTCTGTCTTCTACTTTGTAAAAAACATTTATATAATATATAATATTATAATAATAACAATAACAACAACAACAACATATATATATATATCTGTAATATATATTTTAAATATAACTCATACATTATAAATATAACTTATATTATTACATTTTTTATAAGTTTAAGGTAAATAGAAGAGAATCTTGTTTTTTTAGTTTAATGATATCAGATGTCAGGGATGTATTGACTGTAAGCAGATGAGGAGTGAGAGAGATCATTAACCCCAGCAGGGGTTCCAGATATTTCACACTTCATACACTTCATGTAGGAATGTGGAGGGAATCTGTGCTCCTGCTAACACTTAAACTCACTGAGGCAAATACAGTTGATGTGTAGGTGTAAAGGAGACAACGTTAAGTATTCTAAGGGTAGCCGTCTATTTACAATTATGATTCGCATCCAGTCCAGTAGGGGGAGCTCTTGGCAAACACAACTGTACAAGATGTTTCTTGTATGTCAGTCTGTCTCCTGAGGTCCACGAATGAAGTTTGTTTGGGTTTCTGTACCCAAAACATACATATGGTATTTTTACAAGAGCTCTCTGTGTCCCTTATTTTATACAGCCTGATTTTTGTTGCAGACTGAAAGCTCTGCTGTGATTGGCTGCTCTGCGTTGTGCCTCATTAAACAAGCAGTTCAAGCTGACACACTCCTTATGACTTCAGTGTAGGTGGGCAGGGCCAAATACATGGATATACACTATATTGCCAAAGGTATTAACTCACTCATCAAAATCACTGAATTCAGGTGTTCCAATCACTTTCATGGCCACAGGTGTATAAAGCCGAGCCCCTAGGCCTGCAGACTGCTTCTACAGACATTAGTGAAAGAATGGGTCGCTCTCAGGAGCTCAGTGAATTCCAGTGTGGTACTGTAATCGGACGCCACCTGTGGAACAAGTCCAGTCGTGAAATTTCCTCACTACTAAATATTCCACAGTCAACTGTCAGTGGGATTATAACAAAGTGGAAGCGATTGGGAACGACAGCAACTCAGCCACAAAGTGGTAGAATTAGAGTGGAGACTGTGAGCCAGGCCTTCTCGTCCAACATCAGTGTCTGACCTCACAAATGCACTTCTGGAAGAACGGTCAAAAATTCCCATAAACACACTCCTGAACCTGGTGGAAAGCCTTCCCAGAAGAGGGAAGCTGTTGTAGCTGCAAAGGGTGGGCCGACATCATATTAAACCCCATGGATTAAGAATGGGATCTCACTCAAGTTCATATGCAGGTGAAGGAAGACGAGCGAATACTTTTGGCCATACAGTGTGAGTAAATGTTTTGGTTTTCGTGGCGTGACTAAAACAGTTCACTCCAGTACAGTCCATGTCTACAAACTACACAGCAAAAAAAAGCCTATTTAATAGTTTTTTAAAATACTAAACAGTAAACAAGATGTACAATTACAATACAAACAAAATCAAACTCTTTCATTTAAAGAAAATAAGGGAAATTTGTTTTTCCATGATATTGAGAAATAAGTAAATAAATAAGGAATAGTAGCTTCAATAAAAAATATTAAAATAATAACATAATTTAGACTTTTCTCCTTTTAAAATGTCCCCTTCATAAAGGGAGAACCACATGGTGGCCTATACAGCGATATGCAAAAGTTCTGAACACCAAGACAAGTTACGCTTTCGTGATTTTCTAAGCAAGACTACAGCGAATGAACGTTGACGTTTTTCTGCAAATTTTAGTGCACAGTTTCTATTTTTTTGCTATATTTTTAATACATTGGAAGCAAAATAAAACATAAAACTACAAAATGTGCCATAACTTTTTCACAGGCCACAAATTACGATTTCCATTTTCGCCCAGTGTGTTAAATAACAGCATATAAGCAGCAATTGTGCATTAAATGTTCATTAGATGTAAACTAGATGTTCCATTTGACCAGGGAGCCAAAACTTATGCATCCAAGTGTGTGTGGTTAGTTTTCTAATCATAAATATTTCCAGTTGACCGTGTGTTTTCTTGTGGTAGGTACTCAGCATTATATGTCATTTAGCTCCGTTAGATCTTGTCCTTCACTCCTGAGCGCTGATCTGGACGGATGGGCGTATGAGCAGCAGGCGTGTGGGAGAGAGGGATATAGATAGAGATGTGAACGTGTGTATATCTGCAGTGGTGTGAGATTTCTGTGAAATATCTGTAGTGTAATTTTAGACGTTGCTCAGGTTCATCGGAAGGTGTCTTAAAAGGTGCTCTCCTCTTCTACAAAATGATAAATATCCACGTTCGTAACTTTCCCGCTGCTCTCACTGTTAATGAGTCGTGTGGTGTCCCTGATTGGTCTTTGTCCAGAGCCTCCGACATGCATGTGAATGCAGGCAATGGCTGATCTTAAAATGAGCTCAATCAGGTCTCCAGGCAGACTCCTGAAGGTTCATTTAGTTGGTACCACAAAAAAGCCTCCACAGGGCTCCATTTGGCCTCTTTTTCTTAGGGAATGGGCCATTTCACACAAATTGGGCCTGATTTAGAGAAACTGTTTAGACATGATTAGACAGATGGAGGCTTTAATGCAGGTCATGGTGGTGTAGGTGCAGATTGAGGGTATAAGTGGATATTAAAACAGCCTTTTTATGAAGGTGGCATAGCATGACTGTGCAGTGCTAATGTAGTGATTGCGATTGCTGCTACATACATATGGGTGACAAGTTAAAAGGAAAAACTAATATAAAGTGCCAAGGTAAAGTGTGTTCAGCCTCCACGAGCCACCGGAACAGCTTCAGTGTGTCTCGGCATATTTGCTGCAAGTCTCTGGACTCTACTGGATGGACGGAACACCTTTCATCCAAAAGATGTTCCCTCAGTTGGCGTAGTCCATCAATGGACTATCAATGGTCCCCACAGAATAGCAGGGCCACCGGACTTGCTTACTGTAGTGCTCAGGCAGGCACATACACTCTCCCACATGGTAAAGGATGACTCATCTGACCAGATCACTTATCTGCAGACCAGTGCAGATGGTCTTTACACCACTGACCTCTCAAATGGTCATTGGTCTTTGTAATGAGAGTTTGACACTGCAAAAAGTGGTTTCTTGTCAAGAGAATTATCATATCTAGTTAATATACCGATATTTTTCACTTATTTCTGGACTTCTTTACTTCTTTACTTGTTTACTAAAAGTCAGGGTCAAGACGGTCCAGCGTCATAGAGCCAATGCGGAGAGATCGGGATGCAGACATGACAAAACCAGAAGACAATCAACAGCACAGATTCGGACAAAGCAAACTAACAGACCAATACATCAAACGAAGACCTAGTGCAAACACAGGGCTTAAGTAACAAAGGGAAAACGAGGGACATGTGAAAACAATCAGGGGCGGAGTCACAAAACAAGGGGCAGGACTACAGATACCAAAACAAACGCACATGGACAGGACTGGGGCGGGCCAATCATGACATATGCTCATTAATTAATGGTCAGTGTCATCAGTCCACCCATAAATTATGTCACATGAGGGAAAAACCTCAAAGCTGTATAATAAATATAATTAACGTCAACATATTAACATCATGCAGTGCACTGCTCTATTGTTCACGGGCCATTTATTCAACACGCTGTGTTCATATTTTCACGCTTTGAGGTTTTTCCCTCATGTGACATGATTTATGGGTGGATTGATGACACTGAGTGTTCATTAATGAGGATCACAGGCTAATGTATGTGTTACTGAGGCCTGAAGAATAGAATAGAATAGACCTTCCTCATAGTAAACCATAACACTTACAAGCATTCTCAACAAACATACAAGCACAAAAACATCAAATCTTTACATGAAATATTAATGATGACTAAGAAAAATAAGAGAGATTTTATCTTTGATAAAGCACATTAAGATGATTGGGTGTCTTATGGGCAAAACTTACCGTTCATGTCCACTAGAGGGCACACACTGCCTTGTTATCGTCTGGGCAATGAGAAAAGAGCTAAAAGCAACCAGCTCGGAAAAATAACTACGGAAAATAAGACATTTAAGATGAAATCACAGCAGGTGTATTTCAGAGATATTAAATTAAGAAAGTAAAAGAAAAGCTTGCTTTCTTCACCAGAGGACAGTTCTGAAATAAGCCAAAAACACCAAACATGTAATAGCTGACATTATTCTGACACTGTACTCTCACCTGTACTCTGTTAATGTGTCAATAAGTTGTCATTAATCTCTTCTTATTCTGTTTTTGGGTTTTTTTTCTCTTCTTATTTTGTTTTTTCTCTGTTAGTCGGTCATTCTGACATTGTGTTGGCAAACTACAGCCAGGAAACTGAGCTCAAACTAAGAATAAACCACACAGAGTTGATGTCTCTGCGTTCCTGGTTCTATTCTTAAATTAACAAACATAAAACTATGATTATTCTCCTTTTGTAAATGTTCATTTTAATGATTTTCAGTCATGTTGTGCAGGAAAAACATCATTGGATGGGAGGTATTAAAACCTTTGCATATGACTGCATAGGAAATGTCATGTATAATGCAGTAGCATCAGCAGAAGACTAAGAAACACTGGGATGGCCATGATTCTGCTTCAAGAGGTGCTTATTACTGAACACACTGGCAGAAAGAGACACACACAGGACACCTTGCTCGAGGGGGAGGTCTGTATGAAGAAGCTGCATGTTTGCGGTCTGTGGTCTCTGTCCGAGTACCCCTCCGACAGTAGTGACGACCAGGTTGTTATGGAGAAAATACTGAAAGTACTGTGGACTGATGCTGAGATAAAAGAACCGGGTTAGTACTCTGGTGTGTGTGCGCGTGTTCTTGTGTATGCTGTCATCACCTTCACCAACTGCTGATTTCCATCAGCAACCCCAAGCATCTTTAAGTCACCATCAGGATTCAGAGCGTTTCATCCTAAACAGATCGAAAAAATGGACTGAGTAGCTGTACTGGTCAGCAGTGGTGGACGAAGTACCCAAACCATGTACTTGAGTTAAAGTAGAGACACCCAAGGTAAAATATTACTCCAGTAAAAGTAGAAGTTCCTCCCTTTAGACCTCCACTTGAGTAAAAGTACTAAAGTATTTACCTTCAAATGTACTTAAGTATAAAGTAAAAGTACTAAAAGAGTAATTCTGGCTCTGATCTAGTCCTGTTATCATTTTTATAACAAGACTGGCTTCAGGAACTCATTTCAGGTGAAAGTCCTCCAGCGTCTCTCTTGGTAAACCAGTCTTTTAATAGAACGTCATTAATTAGTGACGCTGACGTCTATTAAAATGATCATAAGCACAAAACACTGAAGGTAAACAGTTTCCATCAGGGAGAACCGAGTGGCTCTGAAATCACTTTTTACACACAAGCAAAGTTTCAGTTTCAGATTTATTTACAACTTAGTTCCAAGTTTAAGTTGAATAAAAACTGGCTTTAAACTCAGGATCACAGATGAGCTCCTTTACTATGTTGATCTGTAGGCCTCTGTTCATAAACATAAACCAGCCCAAACTCATTTACTATAAAATGAAATGGTGTTTGTAGAAATTCAGAAAAAAGCCGCGTCAGTCTCGACTGCATATGTGGACATATTTCTATATTGTGCTCTATTTACACAAAGTTAGGTTAGTTCATCATTTATGTTGAACAGACTCTCCCAAAGTTTTACGCTGCTGCGCTGACGTTGAACCGCGTGCTGCACTGGGTCGGTATGACCAACAGGTCAAAACCAGCTCTAAACAAAGTGACCGCTGGGCCCTGATTGGTGCTCTGGCTTTGCGCTTCTTTCGTTTTTTGGCGTGATGTTTTTCATACAAACAGATTTCTCAAAATGTAGCGGAGTCAAAGTAAAAAGTCACCCAAAATGGAAAAACTTCATTACAGATATACGAAAAAACTACTTAAGTACTGTAACCAATTCAATTTTTCTTAGCTACTGCCCACCACTGCTGGTCAGGGATGTGGATGTGTGGAGTGAGCTGTTACAGGAGCCCTCCAGGTGCTTCTCTCCCTGACCACTCATGAGGAGGAGAGCATTCTTTTGGAACACAGAAAGAACACGTGGAACTGCTGCTATTTATAAATGCTATTTATTTTACTGTAGAAGTTGTGAAGGGTTTTATAAAGTGAAGAAATTCGCAGTTGTGCTGTTTGTTTATCTTGGCAGAGCCATCTTTTTGGAGATGAGTGAACTGTTTTCACAGCAGGGGTTCTCTTATAGTAATAAAAAATATGGAGCCACTTAAAAGTCCAGGCTTATTACATAATAAGGCTTATTATTTAGTAACTACAGAGATGTCAATGGAAACTGGTTGAGCTATTCTTAGGTTACAAAGTGTGGGCCTGCTGGAGGGTCCTGGCCATTTAAGGGCTTAAGTTTATTTCTATGCTACTAGGGGGCCTGCAGGCATTGGCTATGGTCATTCTGTGGCAAAGGTACAAGAAGACGAAGACCACGCAAAAAAGGAAGCACCTCTGTGTCACGTCATACGCAACAATTTGTCTCGTTAGGCGTGTTTCAGAGTGAAGGCTGCAGATGAGGTAGGAGAGACCCTCCTAGCACTGGTGTATGAAGGCTGCCTTTCAGCGTTCACTCATGCATATTCAAGACTGAGTCATTCGAGACAGAGAAGGCTGCACTGACACATCACAGTGGTGGACATTTTGGGTGGCTGTAGGTCTTGCAGGATTAACCAGTTGAGTCCTTGTCACAGACGAAAGATGCAGCTGTCAGTGAGATAACAGCCAAGAAATGTAGCTTTTGCATCCTTGACTTTGAAACACAGCTACTGGCCACACTGTGGGGAGAGGTCAGCAGCTACCTGGGTTCAGGTTAAGGTAGGGCAGCATCATCCTGAAGCAGCACAGCTTGCTGCACAGGCAAACATTGCCAACCCAAAAAGATTTGCCACTTGTCGTCTAAAGGCATCCTTCTCAAGCACATGTTGACGGGCAAGTGTTGCTGCGGTTTTGAAACACTGAGTACAGTGACTGCCCACTTCATCGGAAACCCCTCCCCTGTTAGAGACTGTAGCTCATCTATTGATGCACAGTTTGTACTAGCTAATCTCTAGTCCAGGGGTGTCAAACTCAACCACTGAAAGGGCCATATCTTGACAAACCAGAGAGCTGGAGAACATTTTTGTTTTTATGTCATTTTCAAATGAAATCTTGCTGTAACCTGAACTGGGCGGCAAGACGTCAACAGCAAAATATAGGCACTCATATACAATATTACAAGTTGAAATATTCTAAAAGAAAGTCACTACAGGTCTTTTAACCCTGCCTATGTACTTGAACTAACACACATGCATGCTGGATGTTGTAGTACAGAACATTATGAAGCAGGTAAAAAGGGGCTAATAGCCTTTTCAACTCCTTGAAACCACAAGTGGTTCCAAAACGCACTTCGTCATGTTCTTCATAACATTCATATTTCATAAGCTCCATTCAGAAGCTGGGCGTTGTATGACGCCGTAACTCTTCTTTCCAGTCTAATAGGTGGTGATGTCATTTTATACCCTTCTAATAAAAGAAGCTGAACTCTCAATTCTTTTTTCTACTGAAAGTCGACCCAATTTTCCCCAAATCAGGGCTATAAACATATGATGTCTCTTCAGTGATCTGCTCTGTAAAAATGATTTTTATAAAATAACACAGCGTCTGAAATTTTTGGCTTTCAGCAGTAAATTGTAAGCATATAACAATATGTTTATGATCACAAAACACATTTTCTGTTCATTTCAGGGGAACTTTAGCTATAAATGAACAAATAAATAAAAATGTACATTTCATGCCGTTACTGAAAATTTTGCCCTATGATTTGGTCATGTAAATTCAGATGGCGAACCAGAATATACTCTGCTCAATAAGAGGTCAGTAGAAAATGAATATCATTTTACAGGCCAGATCAGATTGTGCCAAGGGCCTGATCTGGCCCACAGGCCTTGTGTTTGACCTATCAGCTCCAACCCTTCACCATCGGCAAGTTTGGTATCCCTGAGCAGCTGTTGTTACCTGGATATTTTTTCCACTCTCAACCTGCAGTGACAATGATGTGTGCAAAAACTGAAGCAACACTCATACCAGCACCACACCACACCATCACTGCTATGCTGAGAAAGGACCACCACTTAAATAATATCTGGACAACAGTGGCCCTGTGGTCAGAGGCTGACCAGTGATGACCAAGGGAATCTGATAGACTGTGCAAAAGTAACTGTAGCCCTACAAAGTGTACCTGTGTGTAGGGGTGTAACTACTAGGGGTTAGTAACATCTTTAATGGGCCCTTTATAGAGATACTGACTCAACTGTACACCAATGACTCACACAGTGATAACAGACAGACCTGATGACTATTTATCTGTCTCTTAATCATAATGCACCTCATTTCAAACGAATCCTTTACAGCCTGCAACATGATATATTATTTGAATATTTGATTATTATTTGATATATGATAGTAAAATTATAACAATCTTAAACGGGTTGTCAAAAATAAACATTTATTGTTGTGGTTTATTCATTAAATATAATTTTCATGTTATTTTTGCACTACTATTTAAAACAATGATGGTTCTTTAAGGGTCTTACATAAAGACAGTGGTTCTATATAGAACCATGAACACTTGCATGCTTAAATGGTTCTTTGAATGGAGCAATATATGTAGAGCACCAAAAAGAACCATATAGAACATTAATCTGAAGAACAATTTCACCATGCAATGGACTATTAAAGCATGCAGATGGTTCTTTGAGCGATCATGGTTCTGTTTTGAACCATTGCCTTACCATCTTTTGTAAGAATGTAGATGTACCTGGTAAAATATGTAGGTAAAAGGAATATGCACCTGATGGTACAGTGCACTGCACAAGCCCCATTGTAGAAAGCAGTCATGATGAGAACGGATCACAGTATATCAAGGCTGTTCAACGCCACAAAACCCCCTTACACTCCGACATTCCGTGATTATGGTAAGCTCATTGCTTGAGGTTCATTCTTAGCAACCACAAAGCTGGAGGTTACAGGATGTTCTCATGCATTGAGTACTACACGTGAGTATAGCACTGAAGCTGAAGTTGCTCCAATGTTGCCACTGCAAACCCATATATGCCTATCAATCATCCCACCAAGCACCTTCTAAACTGCCTACTCACCCTGTACACATACACTGTGAGCTGGAAAATGATGTAGTGCTCCCGCACAAGTGGATAAATCCGTTTCAGAAATGTTGAAAAGTCACATTATGAAGTAGGTATTACAGAAGTATGTTTCGAGAGCACTTCCCTAAAATGTCAACAACAACAAAAGTGCCCCACGCGTGGTGTTTGTCACTTGAAAAGCTTCCACTAAGTGGTGCTTACTACAGTCACTCATTGTGTGAAAGTTATTTATAAAGATCTTGACTCCTTTTGTGATGGACATGGTGGTTTTACTCTGCTCCTGTGGAAAAGGCTTCATTTTGTTTTGTTTTGTTGGACTCTGTGCTTACAGTGACATGAGTCATAGTGTAGGCACTGTGGACCTGAATAGGACGCAGAAACAAAAACCAAGACCGGGCACATACGGGGCGTGTCGGGCCACACCATCAGTGCGTTGGGTTAATATTGTTCCTTGCTGTATGTTTCTTAAATATTTTGATCTCATATGGGAAATTTACAGCAGAGGGAAAAATCATGCTTTACTTTTAATGTAAGTCAGTGGAAACAGACATTCTCCCAAGTCATTCTGGACTGTTTTTTTTTGGTTCATTCATCGTGAAATTTATGTGCAGTGTTAAGGGTAACAGGCATTTTCAAATTATGTCAACAAGAGTACCTGGTCATTAATAATGTTTAGGTAGGTGGTGTGGGTCAAACTGACATCCACACAAATGCTGGACCCAGGGTTTACCAGTAGAACATTACCCAGAGCATCACACTCACACACTCACCTTTACTGGCTTGCCTTCTTCCCACAGACCATCCTGGTGCCATCACTTCCCCAGGTAAATGGCTCAAATGAACCTGGTGGTCCACGTGATGGTAAAGAAAACAGAACTGGGCGACCATCTTCCATTGCTCCATGTCCAGTTCCAGCGCTCGCATGCCCATTGGAGATGTTTCTGATGGTAGACAGGGGTAAGTGTAGGCAGTCTGACCGGTCTGCAGCGCATAGCCCCATACGCAGCAGGGTGAGAGGCACTTTGTGTTGTGACACTTTTTTTTTTTTTTGTAACCATCACTAAAAAAAATTGTGACTTGTGCCACTGTATCCCTTCTTTCAGTTTAAACGTGCCGAGGTGTGTTCTCTTCTCTTCGCTTAGAAAGTCAACAAACCCAGACATGCCATTTGATCAGAGGTGCCTAAACTTTTGCACATGGCTGTGAGCAGCTAATGGTGTCAATATTTAATATGTACATACATGTCAGAAATATACCTAAATATATGTCTAATGCATGCTGACAAATTTTGCAAAACATATTTTCTCTGTCCTTGACTTTTCTAAATGCATTTGACTGGTGGCCTTAAAACAAACAAACAAACAAACAAACAAACAAACAAACAAACAGATAAATAAAGAAATAAAATGTTATTTATTTACACATTATTCTTTGAAATCCATACAGCCACATAATATGTGCAAAAACGCCTTTTCTGTGTTTTCTAACTCCTGAACTTTCTGCAACTTCTGCTTTTCACTTTGTTTGGCTTTAACTGCGCATGCGCGTCTCTCCGGGCTCGTATCCAAGCAACCGAGGCAGGCCGGCTGTGTTAGCTCAGACGCTACTTTCATACCAATTAACGCTTTAAAAGCGCTTAAAATGGACGTGTTGTCTGAAGCAAAGGTCAGACCTCTTTCTACTTTATCTGTGTTTAGCTTCATACCACCAAGAAGAAGTGACACTAAAGAAAGGAGATATTTCAACTGCATTCCCAAGGTAACGCTGAAGTTGACTTAACCCGGCTAGGTTAGGTTAGCGCTCCTACCTTTGCTAAACTAACTGACCTACCTTAGTTTTTCAGACAGGTTTGCCGGCTGGAAGCCACACAATAAGGACATCTGCTGTGTGGTAAAATACCTTACCGAACCCTGTCGTTTTTCAGGTTAAAACAGACTGTTTTCAGGTTACAGTGTGTCTAAATTGAGCAGTAAGTTAGCTGCACTTCTCAACAGTGATGCCTTAACAGTGACGATATGGACGAAAGTAAAGACGTCCAGTTTGATGTATGAAGTCTGATCCTGTTCAAATGTGACCCTGTTGTTCAGAGTCACACAGAAGCACACACAGTTCATGGCTCCTGGTATGTGTGTGCATCGTTTCTCTTTCATACACACAGTAGAGCTGGTTAATGTACACTAATATACACTATATTTTCAGAAGTATTCACTCACCCATCCTAATCATTCCAATCACTTCCATGGCCACAGGTGTATAAAACCAAGCCCCTAGGCCTGCAGACTGCTTCTACAGACATTAGGGAAAGAATGGGTCACTCTCTGGAGCTCAGTGAAGTCCAGCGCGGTACCGTGATCGGACTCCACCTGTGGAACAAGTCCAGTTGTGAAATTTCCCCACTACTAAATATTCCACAGTCAACTGTCAGTGGGATTATAACAAAGTGGAAGCGATTGGGAACGGCAGCAACTCAGCCACGAAGTGGTCAGCTACATAAAATGACAGAGAGGGGTCAGCGGATGCTGAGGGGCATAGTGCGCAGAGGTTTCCAACTTTCTGCAGAGTCAATCGCTACAGACCTTCAAACTTCATGTGGCCTTCAGATCAGCTCAAGAACAGTGTAGAGAGTTTCATGGAATGGGTTTCCATGGCTGAGCAGCTGCATCCAAGCTTTACATCACCAAGCACAAGCCAAAGCTTCGAATGCTGTGGTGTAAAGCGCCACCACTGGACTCTAGAGCAGTGGAGACGAGTTCTCTGGAGTGACCAATCACGCTTCTCCGTCTGGCAATCCGATGGACGAGTCTGGGTTTGGCGGTTGCTAGGAGGACAGTACTTGTCTGACTGCATTGTGCCAAGTGTAAAGTTTGGTGGAGGGGTGATTATGGTGTGGTTGCTTTTCAGGAGTTGGGCTCAGCCCCTTAGTTCCAGTGAAAGGAACTCAATACTTCAGCAAAGTCCTGACCTTGATAGAACACCTTTGGGAATTAGAGCGGAGACTATGAGCAAGGCCTTCTTGTCCATCAGTGTCTGACTTCACAAATGTACTTCTAGAAGAATGGTCTCATAAACACACTCCTAAACCTTGTGGAAAGCCTTCCCAGAAGAGTTGAAGCTGTTATAGCTGGAAAGGCTGGGCAGACATCATATTAAACCCTATGGATTAAGAATGGGATGTCATTCAAGTTCATATGCGTGTGAAGGCAGACGAGCGAATACTTTTGGAAATATAGTGTATATTGTAAAATTTTGTAAAGTATTCGCAGTATTATATTTTTGCCATTTCACCCACCTCTAACATACAGACATGGGAACTAAATATTTATTCTGGCAAAGCATGATCCAGACCTTTTGGGGGAAGTGCGATATAGAGGTCAGATCAAGTTTATGACCGTAAGGGTCCTGTGCAGGACAGAGCCCACATTTCTCTCAGCACGTTTCAGGCTGATGCCACCATAATGGCTAAAAAGAGGTTCACAGTGAATGAAATCCATGAAATCGTTGATCAAGAAGATGGCGATGATTTGCAAGATGCTGATGGGGAAATAAAAGAAGGTGCGTCTGAAATAGAGGACAGTGTTGTAATTAATTCAGAGCATGAGAAATTATCCACTGATGAGGAATGTGATGTGCAGCAAAATGGGAGGTATTTCTGTTAAAATATGCACAAATAGCATGTTCCTCAGCCCCCTCTGAAAATCAGGGTAGATTGGCACCTCAAATTATGAGTCCACTTGAGCAGCTCCTACATCCAAAATTGCAACTGAAACCCATAAAATGCTCTAAAATGTGTGGTTAGTAATGAAAATGAATTTCCAGTTTTAAGGTAAAGAGTAAAATACAGTACAATAAATGAATATCTAAGTTGGTGGTGGGTAATAAGTTGACAAGTGGAGTCAAATAAAGTATAATAACATATCGCTGTTGTCGGAACAAAACCTTGTATTGCCAAAATGGGAATTTTACAGGAGAAGGAAAAAACAATACTTTACGTTTAATGTAAGTCAATGGAACCAGACATTTTTCTGAGTCATTTTGGGTTGTTTTTTTTAGTCCATTCATCATGAAATTTATACACAATGTAAAGAACAACAGGTATTATCATATGTCAAAAACTGAAAAATGACAAGAATAGAAATATGAAGTTTTGTTCTGACAGCAGCGATATGCTCTAGGACTGTTTTGAGGTGGTTTAGCCATGCATAAACATCAGTAATGTAACTAATTTGTAAACATGACAGGAGAGCCAAGTGTCTCCTGCGAGTCCTTCATGATCCAGCAGTGTTTAAATAGTGATATTTCACTGTGAGAATCACTGTCAGGAGTCCTAAAATGTGAAGGAGAAATTCACAAAAAGCAAGTTTTGGTCAGTATAGTTTGTAATAGTGGATATTTTTTGTTCTTCTTCTTCTTATTATTATTATTGTGGGATGTTTAGTGTCCTCCAGTAAAAGAAAACCAATCAGATCTCTCTAGTGGGACAGGTGCTCCACCCTAGAGAGAAAAACAGGTCTATTATAGAAATCAATTAAAAAAAAAAACAATTGAAACATAAAATGTAAGACCTGTAGTAGCTGTAGTCGTAGTAGTATCAGTAATACCACGTCAGTAATAAACTCAATTTGTAAAATAAATTTTCTGTTGGAAGTGCCTACAATGAAGTCCATGATATCTAGCTTTCATTCTGACAAACCTTTTTCTCTCTAAGGCTGCAGAAGTGTTTTTGTATGACTGCATACACCGTCGAGTTGAAGGTTACGATAACAAGTTGCACCGTGATGACCGACAACATGCCAAGCACTGTGGGTTGGACATTTTCAGCGAGGTAATTTCCCCCTACAAATCTTTTCAGTTAACTTGAACAAAACTTAGAGGGCCCATATCATACATTACTTTAGTATTTTAATATTTCGCCCTGAGGTCCACTATGTGCCCACTTGTGTGTCAGTCGTTGTTCAGGTTATACATGACCATTTTCCAGTCCCTTTTTATCACTTGGAATTATCAACAGACTGTTTTTTTAATGACGCCTTTAAAACACATATATGTAAATGACCTCTGTTCTGATTGGCTATATTGTTTTATTGCTCTTCATCAAAAAGTAGTCCAGGCTGAAACATATGAGCATAAATACTGGTATTGGCTGAACAGGTGTGTATATAAATATATACACACACACACACACACACACACACACACACACACATATACTCACCGGCCCACTTTATTAGGTACACCTGTTCAGTTGCTTGTTAACACAAATAGCTAATCAGCCAATCACAGGGCAACTCACTGCATTTACACATGTAGAAGTGGTCAAGAAAACTAGCTGAAGTGCAGACCGAGCATCAGAACGGGGAAGAAAGGGGATTTAAGGGACTTTGAACGTGGCGTGGTTGTTGGTGCCAGACGGGCTGGTCTGAGTATTTCAGAAACTGCTGATCTACTGGGATTTTCACACACAACCATCTCTAGGGTTTACAGAGAACGGTCCGAAAAAGAGGAAATATCCAGTGAGCGGTTAGTTGTGTGGACGAAAATGCCTTGTTGATGTTAGAGGTCAGAGGAGAATGGGCAGACTGGTTCCAGATGATAGAAAGGCAACAGGAACTCAAATAACCAACCAAAATCTCTGAGGAACGTTTCCAACATCTTGTTGAAAGTAGGCCACGTGGATGAGGACTTGTTAAAACCAGTAATGAAATGGGTGGCTGACTATCCTCGGTTTGTGATTTGGGTGAGGCATGTAAGATTTGGGTTAGATGTAAAATGTACAAGAAAGCAGATCTCCACTAATAAGGTCGGTGCATAACATTCACTCAGTCTAGCAGGCTTTGGTTTTTGGGTTGTGTGTGGAAAACAAAGGCCTTTGTCTTTTCAGATAAAGTCAGGTTGAGGAAGGAAGCAGCTTCAAACCACTAACACTTTCTTACTCTGCCTCTGTCCGTCCCTTTCTCAGGAATCATCAAGGCCTATAGCTGTGCTGTCATCATCTGAGTATGGGCGACGCGTGCAACCACTCCTTTACAAGCCGGCCCGGCAGTTCGCCCGAGTTGCTCACATACGATCAGAGTTTTACAGGAAGAATGGAATTACCAGAACACTGGAGGAGGGGTATGGGTCTGTTGTTCCAGTTTGAGAAGTATCTTTTTTGCCCATGGGGTATAAAATGCATATGAGAGCAACTGAAATGTCAGTGTTGCAAACCCTAAATGAGAAATCATAACAGAAAAATAAGATATGGAACCTAATGCAAAATATTATTATTATTGAAATGAGTTCTGCAGCTGATAGCAGTACAAACATTTACTTATATGTATATTCTGAAATCAATAAAAGTTCTTTTTCTTACTTATTTGTTTTAGTTCCCTTGTGACTATTAAAGGAGAAGTCAGGATTTCTGCATAATTCAGTTTGTGAGAGTGGTTTGATGTAAAATGGTTCATTGTGGAGAGCTGACCAGCTCTGATTTCTTTACAGTGGTGATGTAAACCAGATGTCAACACAAATATACTCATTTTATTTACTATCCAAAATGGCCAGTGAACCCACACTTGTCTTCTGAGTTTTTATGTATAATAGTTATAGTGGTACAATATTGATAGATCTGAAAAAGTCATAAAAAATGGTAATAATAAATAAATAAACTAATACATAATAAAGTATTATGAAGTATTACAGAGCTACAGGTTAATTGAATTTAAATACTTTATGTCTTTGTTACACATTTTATAGTATAGTTTACATTTTGGCTTAAAAAATAGGACTTGTTCCAGTAATATGTTTTTCAATATAAATATTTTCCATGCAGTTCAAGAAAGTGGCTGTTGCTCTATCCACAGAAGTAAAATTGTTTTCTTTGGTACTAGTGCTCTGGATTGATATACAGTACTATTCTCTTATATATATAATAATTACAGCGAAATCTGAAAAATACATTTTCTTTGGGAACTATTTTGTTTAACAATACCCTGCATGTAATCACTCCTTCATAAATATATTTTGAAAAATATATTTTAGTCCAAAACCTTAGCTCCGATCTAACTGAAAAATACTTTTTAGACATCAGGCACTCATCATTTCATGTAATAATGTTCTGTGAGGGAGCTTTTAGAGGCATTAGACGTTTGGTTACTATCACCACCACTGTAAACGACTCGGTAAGTTTCTTCAGAATAGGGCATTTCACAACAAACTGCTCTGAATCACTTTCTTTACATCTCAATGATTGAATTATGCTTTGAATACGCTTTCTTTGTGAAAGTAGACCTGTAGTTCACATATAATTGGAGACAGAGACGTTTCTGTAGAAATTCTTTAATGGATAAGAAAATGGTGGCACCAAACATGAACACACATGAAATCATTTTTTCTTAAGTATTTTACAAACCCTCATCTGCTTTCCTCAGTACTCTGTCGCTCGCACAGTGACTTGTCTGGGTTTCATAATCTGAGCCTCTAGAACTGTTGAGTCCAAACACTCCTTGATGAGAAATGCAGGTCTGTCTACTGGTGGTTCAGAAGATGAAATACTGTCGAAACGTCCTCTAGGCCAGAGTTATACTGTATGTGTGTGTCTGACAGAGCGTGGGAGCTGTTTTTATGTGTGCACTTGTACTTGTGGTTAAGTTCTTGGTCTTGTGTATGAGAAGTTCAAGGCATTACGTTCCCTTGTGATAAGGTTCGGGTCATTTCAGTGTGTACAAAGAAAGTCTTGAGTTCACCCTTGCCCTTCACGTTGATGATCCCTCGACAAGAGCACACGTATCCCAAAGTCTGTAAGATCCGACTCGTTTCCTCTGTTACCTGGAATGAAGAGTAAAAAAGAAGACTGAGAAACAATCCCCAAAGAGCTCACATGACTTATACATTCAGTCTTAAAGGGCTTATATCAGGGAAAATCCGTTCTGAATGAATTGCTTTTGTGATGTAACAAAAACCAATACATTTACATGTATCAGTTTAGTCTGCGTACAGATGTTTAACCACCTATTCATTTAAAGTTTTAATTATTCAGGTCCGCTTTGTGAGTGAGGGACAATACAGGGCAGACAATCAGAACAGAGATCATTACATAGATAATCGTAAACGAGAGTTTGGGAACCCTGGTCCAATAATCTGTTTCGTTGACTTTCTAAGTGAGCCTAAGTTAACACATCCTCTACCGGGAACACACTTCTGCACATTTTACTGCACCATTGTTGTTTATTTGCTAAGTTTAACATACTAGAGAAGGTCTGTGCAAAAGTAATGGCACATTGTTTCCCCAATGTGTTAAACTCAGCAAATAAATAACAAATTGTGCTTTAAAATTTGTCGAAAAATACCACATTTAACGTCATTGTCTGAACAGGATGTGTTAACTTATTTTTCTTTAGAGAAATAACAAAACATGTCATTTAACAGGGGTGTTTAAACTTTTGCATAGGACTGTCCAACCCGTTTTAAAGTCACAGTAACAAAAACATCCTCTTTAATTTACATGATCAGGCGATAGTAGTAAAGAACAAGAACATACTTGGATTTTCCCAAGGACCCCTGTGCTCTCCATTCTGCTGGCCACATTCACAGTGTTTCCCCAGATATCATACTGCGGCTTCTGTGCTCCTATTACCCCCGCTATCACTGGTCCATGGTTTATTCCTGTATAATAGGAAACGTACAACTTTGGTAAAGGTGGGCTTTGACAAATCACTGTGCCAACAGACACCTCTGCTGTTACCAGTATGAAGAAACGTGGGTGCAGTGTAAACACTAATCTGTGCATATCTTTTTTCTACAATACGTACTATCCTGAACTTGGTTTCCTAAAATGCTGAGGTATTTGGGACACACTCACTGGTCCCAGAAGCTCAATGAGATGATTCAGAGCTGGCCTGCTTAATTTGAGGCACATGTAATTACTCTGATTACTTAGAGATGATCCCTGATGAATTAATTTTCTATCACATCTCATTTTTAGATTAGTACAAATTGATTATATTACAGCAGTTTCAGGCTGAATGCATGCAGTGATCAACCGAGCAGAAGACTAAAATGCGGGAATGAAATGCAGGCTTCAGTGGAGGATGATTCTGTCACTCACTTCTCTTACTTACCCACTCGCAGCTTGAAGTCATTGAAGGAATGCTTGTTAATAACGTCAAGTTTCCCCATCAGAGCAAAGGCAAACTCAACCATTGTGCCAATGTGCATGTACTGCCTGTCATGGTCCTTAAAGACAGAGAGAGGATTTTTCACTTATTTGTGTTCTCAGGTATTTTTTTACCAACCCAGTCATGATCAATTCCACGTACTAGCTAGACTTCCCTTTTCACATGATGCTACTAAGCTGGGAGGTTGAAGGCAAGCATGTGCCTCCTCTGAGACATTGAAGCTCCACCCCATCTTTTCAAACTGCCACCAGAACAAAGCTACTGGAAAGCTCGACATGCTTGGAGGAGAACACTAATTGCCAATGCTGTTACATCAGCTAATAGATGCTTGTGTTGGTTAGCATCACGTTGAGTGAAGGGGCAGATTTTAAAGAGCTTAAGACGACAATGTCTCTGAATGTACTTCTAATTATATGTTAGCAAATCAAAACAGACCACAATTTCAGCACAAAGGACAGCGCCACAAAAATAAAGAAGCTCAAGAAGACATGGAATGTAAGATGGTTTACCTTTTGGAGTGAAATGTTTTAGCTTACCTGAGCATACTCTGGTCCAGGAGTGACGTTAAGTCCAGTAGCAGCCATGTAGGTGCTGCCGATAGTCTTTATCTTCTCCACACCACTGAATTTGGGCTTGGAGAGTAACTGCCAATAATAGAAAATTGGGTAGGGAAATTACAAGGACATGCATAAAATGGTTATAGATAGATAAAATGAATGCAAGACTCGATCTTTTTCGGTGGACACGCCCGGGTCACAGACATCACTCCTATATTCAGATCTCATTCACGTTAATACAAATATGTGGTCACACTGATCAGTGATGGCAGTTCTATCCCAGAACATTCGGTTCTCATGCAGCTTTTCCAAACATAATTGAAATTGAAATTGACAGCGACGAAATAGATGTGCAGCATAGTGAATGTGTTTCTACAGCATTCTGTACCTCATCAAAATCTGCTATAATCTCATTGAGAAGTCTGAGACACTCCAGCCCCTCCTTGTTCACATCAGACTCGGTGTAGAATTCCTTGAAGTCCGGGATGGAGGCAAACATGACGCACACCAGATCGTATGACTGGTGGTAGAGGTCCTGTGAGAAATGATAGCAGACACCATTAGCAGTTTGGAGAGGAGGGGGCTGAGACACTGGTTTTAACCCTCTTTGGTCACCTGTGGTAGCCTTGAAGTGCATCTTATATTTTAAATTTAAAATTAAGCTCATTAAGACAGGATGAGAAATTGAAAGTGCAGGCTCAAGTTTTCAATTGATACCACATTTGTGTGAGGCAGCTGCTTAGGGCCTCCGTGAAACTACAGATGGGTATACTGTACATGTTTATGGTAAATAACATATTCAAGAATATATATATATATATATATATATATATATATATATATATATATATATATATATATATATATATATATATATATATATATATAAAGTTGCTGTCAGTGATTGTAGTGATCATTTTCAGTTATTTCAATGCAGCCCATCTCTGGTCATGGATATAATGGACTGTTCCATGTTGTTACATGATAACTGTGTGAGGACAGAACTGACAGTCTACATTATGGAAAAGAGCTTCTTATGTGTTAATTTCCTGGTGTTGAGAGGCAAAATCAAGTAAAGCAAACACATTACAATAAGTGCAACACAGAAATACACAAAGAAGAAGGAAAATAAGAAGTTTTATTCAGTCTAATCACAGAGCGGCACAGGCTCAGCAGGCTGTACATAATACTCGTGTTAATGTTAGTGTGAATGACTCCAGTGTTACTCAAAAATAGTAATCCATTACAAGTTACTAATTACTTCTCTCAAACTGCAATCCCGGAAAAATAAATCTCATTTCGCATGACTTCTCTCTACCAGACTGTATCACTGTAGTAGCTGATAATTCAGCTTGTTTCAGTCATTACTTCTTAAACATTATCTGCCAATGTGGTGAAACAGTTTCACTTTACAAAGTTGCTTTACAAAGTGTCTAGAAATAAGTTCAACTATCTTATATTACTCTTTCAACAATTTAAAAATGGGACATATTATAAATATATCAAATTGATTTAAGATAAGTGGTCAAGACAGAATTGTTTGCCCAGAGCCACAACTATTTTTAAAATGGTTTAACCAGGGGCCCCTATTCATGTGTTTTGCCTAGAGCCCCAGAATCACTAAGTCCAAATGGTGTGAGCAGATATTTTATTATGCTTTTAAAAAGATATTCAGTCTTATTCTGCAGAAAGCTTTTCAGTAGCTCAATAGTTTGCATTTTCCATGAGGATAATTACGTCTAGGCTTGCTGCCATTGCCTAATAATTCATAATCCAGCAGTTTGGCAATATTTTGCTTTCCAACCAGATGAGTGCATGTAATCTTTTTTATCATGCACATTTTTTACTACCAGTAGATTGGAATGATTGTACAAAGACAATGGTTAAATAAAAGACAAGCAATAAAAAATAATTTGTATAAAATTGACACTTAAATGATTAGTTTTAAAAAGCCATTTAGTTTTATTTTGCAGAAGGAAAACCTTGCATTATAAATGCAAACATTATACCACAGTTTCATTCGATTTTCAGGCAAATATCACACAAAAACTAAATTTATTTACATTCCACAAAAATAGCTCTGATCTAGCACTGCTGCATAAAAAGGCTACTGAATGAAGGCCTTCAGGATGTCTACATAGGGTCATCAGTCAAGATTAAATGTAAACACACTACGGATTTATCAGCTAAAAGCTTAAGAGATCTATCTACACATTGTCATGTAACAAAAGCAATATCAGTAGCTCTCACCAGATTAACAACTTGGTACTATTAACTGAAGCTTCCAGCTGATTAACAACGTTTCATTGCTCATACAGCTCCATATCATAGATTAGTTCCTCCTGTTTGCCTAGTTTGACTGTGTTTTGATGAAAGGCAGTGGGCTTAACCTCAGTATTTACAATAGAACAGCGTGATAGAAAAGATTACATTCACTCATTTGGTCAGAAACCAAAATACTGTCAAGATGCTGGATTATGAATTATTAAGCAATGGCAGCAAGCCTAGATGGTAATTATATAGTAATTATCATCATGGAAATGCAAGCTATGAGTTCAGCTCACAGTTGCTATATAACTGAATTTGGATCACGCATACTGTGGAATTTTGGATAACACTTATATCGATAATTCTGCAGATGATAAATGGTACGTTTTTAAATGGTCCAAGCCTTCCCAGGTTTCTTACACACTAAAGCTTATTATTCAGTAGCTACTGAGACCTCCATGCAACTAGCTGAGCTAGGGGCAGTCATGGGCTGGAGGTTTGGGAACTGGCTGTGTGACCGGAAGGTTGCCGGTTCGATCTCCAGAGCCGACAGTCCACGACTGAGGTATCCTTGAGCAAGACACCTAACCCCCAATTGCTCCCCGGGCGCCGTGGATAGGGCTGCCCACTGCTCCGGGCAAGTGTGCTCACTGCCCCTTAGTGTGTGTGTATTCACTAGTGTGTATGTGGTGTTTCACTTCATGGATGGGTTAAATGCGGAGGTGGAATCTCCCTGTTTGAGGGATTAATAAAGTATCACTCATTTACTTATTTTTAGGTTATAAAAGTGTGTAATAACACTTTGGGCCTGCTGGTGTGCCCTGGCCATTTGAGAGATTTATCCAAGCCAAAAAGTGCAGACTTCTGTATTGTACTGATATAGAATGTAATAATGAGTAAATGTGATTCATTACAAAAGTGTGTAATTCTATAACTACACAATTTGAACTTCATTGGCATAGCAAAGCCACGTTAACTCTAGATTTCTAAACACGACTCGATTCAGCGTTTATTTTTTTGAGTGTTTTTGAGATGGCAGCGCTTCACTGCTTCATCCGGTTGTTTAGTCAGTTGTTTGTATGTGTGATGCACTGCAGGTGGTGCTCACACGTGTCTGTTTTGAATATGCTCACCTCATTTTTCCAGTGACGACCCAAGAAGTGTTCCGCCACATGAGCTGGCAGAACGTTCTCCAGGAGCACGCGGTTGAGGTTCTCCATCGTCTCGATCTCCTCACACTCCCGTTTGAACTTGTTCCTCCAGAGAAAGTCTAACCTACAGTAATATTCATTCTGTTACAAGAGGACACAGAGGTAAAGAGATGCAGACATCTGATCACCTTGTGTGATTTCTCACAAAGCAGCAAAATAGAGAAAATAGTTGCAAGTGCAACTATGCTAAACAGCACATTGGAGACTTTTCTCGGTATGTCAGGCTGTTATAATGAACAAATTACATCTTTCTTTGTGTGGCTGGTATAATATACACACATTTAGCCCAGAGCGTTAAACAATATGCTTTATAGGCTCAGTCCGAACTCTCTGTAATCAGTAAACTGATTCTGCCAAATCAACCAAATAGGACCTGACTGCTATGAAAACGTTGTCACTGATAAAGATACTGACCATAAGCGGCTAAAAATTTCTAATGCCCATAATTTTATGTTTTATTTTTAGAAATAGTTTTTTTTCAGCAGCGCTCCACTCAGACCAGCGTAACACACACTGGCACACCACCACCACGTCAGTGTTAGTGCAGTGCTGAGAATGATCCACCACCCCAATACTACCTGCTCTGTGAGGGTCCATGGGGGTCCTGACCACTGAAGAACAGGGTTAACAAAGTATCAGAGAAACAGATGGACTACAGTCTGTAACTGTAGAACTACAAAGTGCAGCTATACAGTAAGTGGAGCTGATAAAATGGACAATGAGTGTAGAAACAGGGAGGTGCTCATAATGTTACGTCTGATCATTGTATATTATCTGAGACTGAGTTTCTGCTTTTTATTTGTCTTTAGGTAAAGCACTATTAATATATATCAGGCTGTTTTGATACAAAGCTAAATGTACTGTAATTTTCAGTAAGACGGTGAGACAAACTACCCCAATAATGTAGTAATTTGACTTTTCTCTGCTGAAGCTTTGCTGTAGCTTCATGACTTTAGTTGGTAGTTTAGTTAACTGTGTCTCAGCTGCTGCCCAAAGTTTCTGGGCTTTTGCTGTCACATCAGTCATTTGTGTTAATTGCTTGTCAGAAGTGACCAATTAAAAATGACTCACAAATGAAGGGTTTACAGTTATTATTTTTCATAAACTGCCTGGGATACAGCTGTATTACTTCCAGCTGAAGAGCTGCTTAATGATGCAGTTAAAGAGAAATGAATGTGATAATATCTTTTGGGGGTTGCAGTTCTGATCCCTTAAAGAATTGTTTTGGTTTTTCTTCTGGAAATCTTGAGCGGAATGAATATTTCTAAGAGACTTCATGGTCCAGCGAGTTCACCTTTCTCGTGCAGATCAGTTAAATCTGGCACACCGTTCAAAAATCTTTCCACATAAAAAATCTAACAAACAACATTCGCATCAGTGCCGGTGTTCTGCGGAGAGCTTTAACCGTCGAATGTTCTCACAAATCCGAGACCCACCTGCCTCGCCAGCACAAGCAGGGTAACGAAGAAGATGAACAGAGACACAGAACCCATCGTCTTCAAGTCTTTCAGGACACCTGGCCTGGAAAAAGTCAAAGAGGAAAAACTCTGAGAATAAGAAGTGAGAGAGGGAAAAACAGACCTTGGGTTCAGAGGAGAAGAAAGGTCTTTTCAGCAGCACCTCAGGTGGGTGTCAGGTTTATAAGCTCAGTAGCCGAGAGCAAAATGTGAGAATTTCAAATCTGCATATTATAACTTTGCCTTCCGCCCTCAGACCAAAGCTAATCTCTGAGTCACCTACACAGAGGGAGGGGAAAGACGGAAAGAAAGAAAGAAAGAAAAAGAAAAGACAAAAAATGAAAGAAAGAAACAGAAAAGACAAACTAAAAAAGCAAGAAAAAAATGAAAGAAGACTAAGTAAAAAAAGAAAGAAACCAAAGAAAGCGAAGAATGAAATAAAGAAAAGAAGAAAGCAAATGAAATAATAATAGAAAGAAAGAGGAATAACAAGGAAGAAAACATGGAAGGAAGAAAGGAAGTTTGAAAGAAAAAATACACAGAAAGAAAAATAACTAAAGTAGGAAAAACAAAAGAAAGAAAGAAAGAAGAAATTGAAAAAAGGGGAAGAATGAAAGAAATAGACAAGAAAGGAAGGAATGAAAGTAACACAAAAGACAAAAGGAAAAGAAAAGAAAGAAATAAGAGCAAAAAGAAAAAAGAAAAGTGGAGAAAGGGAGACAGAAAAAAGCTAAAAAAGAAAAGGACGGACAAAAGTAAAAGGAAAGAAATAACAAAATAAGAAAAAGGAATAAAACACAAAAGTCAAATGGAAGAAAGAAAGAAAAAGAAAGAAAATTGAGGTAATAAGAAAAGAGGGGAGAAAGAAAGGAATGGGGGAAAGAACGTCAAATGAATGAGAAAGAAGGGGAGGTCAGTTATGAACTGCACTGCTGATGGAAAGAAAAGATTAAAGAAAGAAAAAAGCAAAACTAAAAGGGATGAATCTAATAGAGGAAATACTCTACAGGGTGAACAGACAGCAAGGAACCAGAGGGAGGGGCAGATTTTCCGGCGGGTGGTGTGGCTTAACGGTCAGTGCTTTAAATTACCTGTACATTCCCTTCCTGCTCCAGCTGTCAATCATCTGGAAAAAATCAATTCAATGCAATCTGCACTAAGCCTGCTATCTCAGCATCCGTCACTTATAATCCCCAGCATGCTGAGACGGAGCAGCTTTTTCTGTTGCTACTCACAACTTTCCATCTCACCTATGAGTCCCATCACAATTCTATATCCCCCTGTCCTGTCTGTGCGAGTGGGTGCAGATCTGGTACCTGTCCATTGGCTGGGTCCTATAGAGCGCTGTGCTGTACTCATCCAGTACAGAAGCGTGGGTCTGCAGGATGATGATGTTGTAGCCCACCACTGCAGCCAGCATGATCAGCATCTTCAGCTCATAGTTTATCCTCAGGAACACGGAGCAGGACACAAGCCCCAGGATACAGCTGTAGATGAAGTACTGGAATAGAAAACAATGGGAAAGACGATGAGATCCAGATTAGACAAAATATGGCCCTGTAACACAGAATGAAACAGAAATCTGTGTTGAAAAAACAGTTTGAGAAATTACACCATGTAACAATTTTCAAAAAAAAATTTGTTCCCAGTTGTTAAGTGTATTTTCCTGATTGTTTGTACCCTAGATGAATAGAAAAAAGTTATTATTCCCTGTAAACTTTGCTTTTGTGGTCAGCACAATGATATTTTGAAATTGATCTATTTTTAAGGATATTCACCATATTTCAAGATACTTAAGAAGCTTCTGGAATTGTGAGAACTATCAAGAAGTTTCTAGAACTGTCCAGAATTATCTAGAACTTTCTGGGACTGTACAGAATTGTAGGTAGCTGTATAACTACAGTTATAATAGGGCCACTATAGCCCTTCCAGAGAGATAGGGATTGCATAGTAAGTGGGCAACAGCCATCACAGACAAAGGGGAATTGACCTAGACAGACAGGTGTGAATTCATTCTCTATTCAGATTCTGATAACGACAGTATTCACACTTCACCCCACACCCATTACAGGAGGAGCTTAGGAAGGACCACTACTTTCAAATGTATATATTGTGTGTTACTCTGCTACCGGGTGATCAGTCTTGCTCTGCTGAATCCTCAGTACACTCTTGTACTTTGATACTGCATGGAATAAAGATTGACCATTTTTATTGAGTTTGGAGAGACATCCTTTTTCCTTACAGTACACAGCAACTTAGTCAATTTAGATGGCATCAAGAGGTTGCATACATCCAGCAGACGCATTTTTCAATGTATGTGGCCATTTTATAAAGACAAGAGCGAAAAAGTACTCTGTGGAAGCATCTGCTAAGATGTGTGAGGCCTACAAAGCATACTTCAGCATGCCTGTTGGTGACCAAGACAAACCATGGGCTCATGGTTTCACCTGTATCACCTGTAACCCGAATGAGTGGCGTCTCTTCATAGACAGCTCATGCAAGAGCGTCAAAGCCGTGCTGCTTCACAATGGGAACAAGTACCCATCTCTTCCTGTAGCTCACTCGGTGCACCTGAAAGAGGAATACACCAGTGTCAAGATGTTGCTAGGTGCCTTGAAGTATGATGAGTACGGCTGGGAAGTTATTGGAGATTTCAAAATGGTGTCATTCCTGATGGGCCTCCAAGGTGGTTTTACTAAGTATCCTTGCTTTATTTGCCTTTGGGACAGCCGGGATACTAAAGCGCACTACCACAGGCGGGACTGGCCTCAGCAGACAGAGTTCACTGTGGGGAAGAACAATGTAAAGTGGGAGCCACTGGTGGACCCACGCAAGGTGCTGATGCCACCACTACACATCAAGTTGGGGCTCATAAAACAATTTGTCAGGGCTCTAGATAAGGAGTCGAGAGCTTTCAATTACCTCCAAGATCTTTTCCCTAAGCTGTCTGAAGCAAAGATCAAAGCTGGTGTCTTCGTCGGACCACAAATCAAGAAGATCATAGAGTGCAGTGAATTTCCCAAGAAGCTGAATAGGAAGGAGAGAGCAGCTTGGAACAGTTTTGTCGCAGTGGTTCGCGGCTTCCTAGGCAATCATAAAGATGAAAACTATGTACAACTGGTCCAGACTCTGATAAAGAACTATGCTGCAATGGGCTGCAGGATGTCACTCAAAATCCATATCCTTGATGCTCATCTTGATAAGTTCAAAGAGAACATGGGAGCTTATTCAGAGGAGCAAGGCGAACGCTTCCACCAGGACATTATGAACTTTGAATGCCGTTACCAAGGACAATATAACGAGAACATGATGGGCGACTATATTTGGGGATTGATTCGTGAATCTGATTTGCAGTATAGTCGTAAATCTCGGGGAACCACACACTTCTGAACAGTTTTTGGTAATCTATGTAAATTTGCAATGCCTATAGTGTTCTTAGTCTGACTGTATAAATGAGAAGATGCAAAATCGTCTGTTTCTATAATAAAAATTCAGAATTTTCGTTGCCATGGTCACAAAAGCGAAGTTTATGATGAATGTAAGCAATTTTTAATTTGTTTTAGACATAAGCAATTGGAATATAACATTAAAAATCTGGGAACAAAACTTGTGTTACATAGTGTTATTCATAAAAATTCATAAGAAGTTCATTAACCCTGTGAAACAAAGCATCTCTCATACATGTACAGACTTTGCCTTTATCCCCTTTAACTCATTAAAATCTTTCTCAGATCATAAAAAAATACATTCTCCAAGAAGATAATACCAAATGTCCAGTCACCATGAGAAAAGGTGCTGATTTCTTGCACCTCATGCCTTTTTTCAGCCTTTTATAGATAAAAGATGCTCATAGGTCATTAGGTCATTACAGATTTTCAGTGGACTCCATCACTATGGCAACATGTATGTGGCTGCACATGCAGTCTCAAAGAAAGGCATGGAACGAGACTTTTTTTCAGGTAAAGACGTTTTGTAAACGTAAACAGAACTTTAACTTGTTGCCCTTCTGATGGTGAAAACTGGCGATAGATATGTCTCAGTATGTGCTAAGGTGTTAGTATAGGCTGAAAAATGAAGACTTGCTTCGCTCTGCTGTGATCTTTAGCTCAGCTATAGCCGCTTTTCTCACATCTCTGGCAGGAAACTTTTGCACAGAAGTAAAACAGTTTCTTGTAAAATGTTCGATTTTTTCCAGAGCTGAAGTTGCTTCTCATTCGCCAGCTTCTTGTTTGATTTTTCCTGTTCCACCTTAAATGGTGCCGCGGTTCCATTCTGGTGCATCAGGCACCATTTAAGGTGGAACTTGAAAATTTGAATGAGAAACTGACTTAAACGTCACAACTTTTCAGTGTTTGACAGTTTCTTATTGCAGATTAAATGTATTATGAAACCAGCTGAGTGGTTATAAATGCAAATAAGTCTATCTGTCTCCAAATGATCAATGTTTGTCTTAAATCTCTGTTTTTGCCTTTTCATTAGTTATTAGCTAGACGAGACTGTTGTGTGCGTTGCTGAGTAACCAGCAGTCTGTGCGCCAACCTTCCGGGTTAAAGGGTGAATTAGCAGTAATACATTAGCTCCAGCATTTAAGACCACTTATTGTTGATGAGATAATTAGTAATTTGCTGTAAAAATGTTTTTCTGATCATTCTATGTTTACCTAAAAATCTAATTCTGCTGTTTGAGCTGCAATAGGGCAGGAAAAGAGCCAAAAACAAAACACAGGTGACAGTGATAACTAAGAGGTGGAGCTTGGCAGGCAAGACAGCCTGAACAGAAAAATGAGTGGAGACAAATCAGGAAAATACAATTACAGCGTGTTTAATAACACGTGCATGTTAATATTTGGGTAGGGCATTTATTGGTTGGGTTCTGTTGCTGTTTGTTATCCGGTGTCGACCAGGGGACGATGGGTTCCCCTTTTGAGTCTTGGTTCCTCTCAAGGTTTCTTCCTCCTGCTCTTAGGGAGTTTTTCATTGCCACTGGTGCTCACGGGGGCTCGGACCCGGATTTTTTCTGTAAAGCTGCTTTGTGACAACACCTGTTGTAAAAAGCGCTTCACAAATAAATTTTTGACTTGACTTCTTTTGGACTCTTGCTCTGAAGGCGGGGTTAGCTGCTGACTGTGTTATATTTATTTATATTTATGGCATTTGGCTGACGCTCTTATCCAGAGCGACTTACAATTTGATTGTTTTTCACAGGTAGGCGAAGGCGGTGTTAGGAGTCTTGCCCAAGGACTCTTATTGGTATAGTATAGGGTGATTACCCAGGTGGGGGATTAAACCCTAGTCTACAGCATAGAAGGCAAAGGTGTTAACCACTACACTAACCAACACTGCGTTCTGTGTAGACTAAGAAGCACTTGGGCAGTCTAACTCTTATGGCTGTGAAAGGAGGATGTAGCTTAGGCTTAGAGGAATTATTTTAAAATGTATCTCAATGTTCTGTAAAAGTGTACAAAACAAACATTTACGTGTTAAAATGAAGTGATGAAGCAAAGATAGTTGAGAGCGGCGTACTGGTAACAGAGGATAAACAAAATATGTCAAAGGAACTGAGATCCACATTTTGGAACAGCATGAAACAACAGGTTGCTTCTCTGCTTGTGTTTGAAATGTTTGGAACAGTCTATAGGCATGTGATGCACGTGATGATCACGTCACCATCTGAAGCACAATCTGTTTGGCAGTAATGTGTGAAGGTGCTAGACCCGTGCTCATCACTGCCGTCCTCCAGTCTCCCTAACGCAACATGTTTTGCTCAGCTTTGTTCTGTTCTGGCACACAATCAACTGCCGTTCTTCTGTTGGGCTACAACAAAGCTGTGTAGGTGTTATGGGCTGCTGAGGACCGGCAGGAGCTGAGAAGCACTACCATATTCGCCAGCGTTTAGCTGTGAAATGTCAATCACTGTGCTGTGATTTGTAAAGAGGCTGATGTTTGATGCTACACATAAACACCCGAAAAGCTGACTGACTTATTACATGAGAAAATGAGTCTGAGTGAATGTTTTGTGTGCCAAACCTCCACATATTCTTCTAAATTTCTGCATAACTCAATGGCTGAAATGTAAACAAAGTCATTCAGAGTGGTGAACATGACATGCGCTGTTTTACAGAAGTTTCAGAATTGCTCACAGTGGTGGTGATAGGAACCAGATGTCTCAAGAGTATAATGCCTATAATGCCTCTAAAAGTTCTCTCACAGAAAGGTAGTGCATTACATGGTTACCAATACATGGCCTGATTTCTGAGAAATTGTTTTTAATTGCTTTAAGTTAAGATTTTGGCCCAAAATGTGTTTTTTTCCCATTCATGGTACACTGCATGCAAGGTGTTGTAAGGATAAATAGTGCTCAAAAGATATACCATTACTTTCCCATAATCAACATTATATTTAAAAACTCAGAACTACTGACTGTTTAAAATGATCACGGCGGATAAAATCATCCTGGATGACTGTTGACATCTCAATTATTGAATCATGCAGACATTTAAAAAAATTGGTGGAATTCCCATTTAATGAAATTGTTCACACACAATCTGAGGCCTTTAAATCTTCACAGCAATGCACAGTTTAAAAGGGCCCATATGCTACATGCTTGTTATTTTTCATTTTCCATCCTATTTCACCCCTCAGGTCCATTTATGAGGTTTATCGAGGTTGATATACCAAAACAGTCATAATCCACTTTTGCATGACCATTTTCCGTTCTCTCTTTTCCCCTTTAGCAATAGAAAGGCTGTTATTTTGTTGCTGTGCCTTCAAGACCAATATATGTAAATTACCTCTTTCTGATTGGCTGCCTTTCACTCAAAAAGCTGCCTAGTCCGAAAGAGGCATTATAACTTCAGTGTGAATAGGTGGGGCTAAACTGCACTAGGTAATTATTTGTAAATGTGTTGTCTTTTGTGACATCGCAGAAATAAAGAATTTAAAATGGGCTGTTTTTGCAGCTTAAGTCAGGACTGGGGAGTAAACAGTACATTAACAGTGTTTACATACAACAGCCCCATTTCCAAAAAAGTTGGGACGCTGTGCAAAATGTAAATAAAAACCAAATGCAATGATGTGCAACTCATTTAAACCATATATTATGGTAATTGATATGGTAATATGTAATTGAAAACAGTACAAAGACATCATATCAAATGCTGAAACTGAGAAATCTTATTTTTTGAAATATAAATGCCCATTTTGAATTGGATGCCAACAATACATTGCAAAAAAGTTGGGATGGGGGCAACAAAAGGCTGGTAAAGTTGTGCAATGGCAAAAAAAAAAAAACACCTGGTGGTTGATTGGCAACAGGTCAGTAACATGATAGGGTATGAAAAAGCATTACGTTTAAGTGACCCTTATTAGTCTCACAACGGGGACATTTTCACCTCCGCATTTAACCAGTGAAACACCACATACACACTAGCCCTGAGCGGTGGGCAGCCCTATCCATAACACCTGGGGAGCAGTTGGGGGTTAGGTGCCTTGTTCAAGAGCACTTCAGTCATGTACCATCAGCTCTGGGGATCAAATCAGCAACCTTCTGGTCACAGGGCCGGTTCCCTAACCTCCAGAACCCCAACTGCCCTCTCATGCCAGAGAGGCTGGGTCTTTCAGAATTAAAGATGAGGACGGGTTCACCACTCTGTGAAAGACTGTGCGGGGGTTGTACATCAAGCAAGGAAAACTTGTTTTTCCATGATTTGGGCCCTTCAAGACTTAAAAAAAATACTAAACAGCTGAACTGCAGTAAGAGTCGCAGCACAATATTACAGTATAATATCCTGCTGGCTTTCTGTAGCCTTTTAAGTGAGCTGTAAAATATTGATTTAGTTGAACCAGGAGCAGCGACAGATGACATGATGCTGAAAGCAAATATATAAAAAGAGCAGCTGTAATGACAAAAAGTACTTACAGGCAAGAAGAACTTGTTGTCTGAGACTTGAGTGGTTTGACCATGAACACTGTACGCACTCTCGTTGGAGATGTTCGGTGCAGATACTGTAATCAGCTTCTCATCCTCTAGAAAGAACTAGACACCAAGAGGGGCAAAACATGTTAACCCATAAAAGTGAATTCAGCTACTTTAAGATGCACCGATTGCAGACACAGCTTGTATAATCTCCACAGAAAAGCATTGACCAGTAGAATGGGACATTCTGGAGCAGCCACACATGAGCCTAAGGTCACCATGTCCAATGCCAAGTGCTGGTTAGAAGGGTATAAAGCCCCCCAGCATTGGCCTGTGGAACAATGGAACTTTGTTCTCTGGAGTGATGAAGCTCCATCCAGTACCTCAGGGATGAGTTGGGGTGATCTAGAACTGATCATCCAACATCAGTACCTGACCTCATTAATGCTCTTGTGGCTGAAATGCTTCAACATGTAGACTAAAGCTTTCCTAGAAGAAGAGTAGAGGCTGTTACTGCAGCAAAGGAGGAAAAACTCCCTATTAATACCCTTCATTTCAGAAGAAACATTGGATGAGCAGGAGTTTACAAACTTTTGGACGTTTAGACAGTCTCATGAGGTGCTGTACCTACAATAAACATTCACAGTGATTCTTGCTCATTGTGCTACAAGCATTTGCCCTTACCCTAAAAGTAGTCAGTGAGCCAGGCCATGTTTGGTGTCGGAAGTTTGCTTCATAAGTTTTGCACTGGAGCTACGAGGCTGATGTAGTTCTGAAGTAATGGAAGCTTACAGCCGCTCTTTCACCTGATTGTTCGCAGTAATGAGAGACAAATATGAAGACACATTGAGATGCAGCTGTGTGCAGCAGTGCCTAGCCAGCCTAGCAGTAAGCCTCACTGCCTTTTACTTCTTTCAAAATTATGCAGTTGCTCTCTGTCTGCACTGTAAACGCGTCCGTGTTTGGAGCCACTGGAACAGAACATTCAGTTACCTCACATCACAACTGCTCACTATTGCCTTCACTCAGCTGGTAAAGTTCACACAAATTACAAATTTTATATTTTTAAATTTTCACAATAGAACTCAAAACTGTTTTTGTTCTGTTTAGTTATAAGCACCAATGATGTGTTATGCCATAGGTTTGAAAGCAGTTCTTTCTGGGCACATCTTTAGAACCGTGCAGTAAAACTAATATTGCAGTAATAATATTGTTATTGTATTGATCATTATCTCAGCTGTTTAGCTGAAGAGTTTGAGTCTTCATGTCAGGAACATCAGGAATCTATTTAATTGATACCCCTGCATTGTGGCCCACAGTTATAAAGTTAATCATATTTTCATAAATGTTTAATGTGCATTATAAGTGCAACAATCCAGAAATTAAGTACTGGCGTCCCCTGCCTTTAAATAGATACTGCCTTTTACAGTAAATCAATAGTTTCACTGTTTCCACTGGTTATTCTTCCTGTATTTTACCATAATAATGTAATAACAGCAACTACCACTAAAATAAACAAATGACTGTGAAATAAAGGTGATAGGTTTAGTGGAATGCATTTTGCATGTAAAAAACTACTTTACTAGGCTTTGGCCACCTGACGATGGTCCCTTGACCACCAATTAGCATGGTGCAAACTGCGTGCCTTAATCATCACATATTTGCCTGAAGCAGTTTTGAGTTATTATGCAATTTCAGATAGAATATCTGCTATGGTTTCTAATGAAATGTGAAATGGACAAAAGTATATAACATGACTAAAAACAGCAGACTGAATCAAAACCACATACCCAAATTTAGGTTAAATGATGTCTTAGCTCATCAAACACTTTTGGGGACAAGGGGGGATTATTTTAGAACTATTGCTTTAAGATAAAATCTGCAGTCATATTTTGCTTAATATCGGGCTGAGTTAAACTCTCCATCTCGCAAACAAACACCTCTAAGAATAAAACGATGAAAACAAATCACATCAGACCAGCGTACATGCATTAACACACACACACACACACACACACCTAAGATTTGATTAGGGGTCAGTGGTCTGACCCAGAGAAGCAAGCAAACAAGAGCGCTTAATGTGTGAAATCGATTTATGTCCAAGTGCTAAACCTTAAGCTTCGTCCTCAGGACTGCGCCGGAGGGCTGGAGGTGATGCAACTCGATGGGTTAATCACGTGCCTCTTTCCATCTGCAGGCTCATGCACCTGAGATCAGATTCTGTCTCAGTGGAGCCACGAGCAGAGAAAACCAGAATATATGACGTTCCCAGTCTTTCCACTGCCTCTTTCTTAACATCTGTTTACTTGTGTGTTGAACAGTCACTGATATGATGCACTGATCACCCGCTATAGACCAGCGCTCAGTACAGTCTCTACAGATTCGAGAAAATGCAGCTACATATCTTACATTACTTTTGAGTGGTCCGTTTTAAATGAAACAAACACTGAACAGACTCTCAATAACATGTCAAGAACATATGAGGGTTAGGATTAGGGTCAGGGTGAGGGTTAGGTTTTGGGTAAGGTTGGGTAAGGTTGAGGTTAGGATTAGGGTCAGGGTAAGGGTTAGGTTTTGGGTAAGGTTGGGTAAGGTTGAGGTTAGGATTAGGGCCAGGGTGAGGGTTAGGTTTTGGGTAAGGTTGGGTAAGGTTGGGGTTAGGATTAGGGCCAGGGTGAGGGTTAGGTTTTGGGTAAGGTTGGGTAAGGTTGAGGTTAGGATTAGGGTCAGGGTAAGGGTTAGGTTTTGGGTAAGGTTGGGTAAGGTTGAGGTTAGGATTAGGGCCAGGGTGAGGGTTAGGTTTTGGGTAAGGTTGGGTAAGGTTGAGGTTAGGATTAGAGCCAGGGTAAGGGTTAGGTTTTGGGTAAGGTTGAGGTTAGGATCAGGGCCAGGGTAAGGATTAGGTTTTGGGTAAGGTTGGGGTTAGGTTTAGCGTGAGGGTTAGGTTTTCGGTAAGGTTGGGTAAGTTTGAGGTTAGGATTAGGGCCAGGGTGAGGGTTAGGTTTTGGGTAAGGTTGAGGTTAGGATCAGGGCCAGGGTGAGGGTTAGGTTTTGGGTAAGGTTGGGGTTAGGATTAGGGTGAGGGTTAGGTTTTCGGTAAGGTTGGGTAAGGTTGGGGTTAGGATTAGGGCCAGAGTGAGGGTTAGGTTTTGGGTTCAGGTTAAGGTTAAGGTTAGGATTAGGGCCAGAGTTAGGATTAAGTTGTGGGTTGAGGTTTGATGAGGTTATGTTTTGCATAATGGAGGTGAAATATTAACAACACATCTACTTAATGTAAGAAATGTAGGAACATCTTCAAGATATTTTCTTCAATGTATTCAGACACTTCACTGATAATCTGTTAAGAGTTTATTAAACATCTACAAAGGACCACTCCAAATAAAGTATTACCCTTACATCCGCCCAGCATGTCACCTTAACCCTTCCTTGCTGAGTAACATAACAGAATAAATCAGCTTACTGAACTTCCGTTGAGCCGTTTTCGACCTTGAATTAATCATGAGTGAAGAGGAACTATGGGTGGATTTTTAGGAGTTTCAGAATTTCATCCTCACACTGTATACAGATAACACCTTAACCTAGGGTAAAGAAGTCATTAAAAACTCTTCTTAATCTCAGTCTCACACTGAAAATATGAGAAAAATCCAACCTCTGAATGAGGTAAATTTAGCCTGAGAAAACTTTGAGAGCCTTGTTAAAATGCACATCGCAATGGCAAAAAGCTAAACTAGGTCATGTTTGAATCTTCCAGCTGGATAATGATCCAAAACATCCAAATCCATCTGAGGGCTATCTCTTCTCCTTCTACCTGGCAGCTCCATCTCCAACATTCTTTGACCAATATATCCACTATTCCTCCTCAACACATGTCCAAACCATCTCAACCTGGCCTCTCTGGCTTTATCTCCAAATCTCCTATGCTCCACCTTCACTGTCCCTCTGATTTGCTCATTTATATATATATATATATATATAGAGAGAGAGAGAGAGAGAGATAGAGAGAGAGAGTATATTCTCTCAGATTTTCAGTGTTAGACTGAGCTAATTACCCACAAAGACATTTTTCCATTTCTTTTTATTTATTTTTGCTTGGCTATACCAAGGGCCATCAATAACTAGGGAAATGTTAACTAGGGGAAAGTTGGTGAACACACTTAAAGTTGGCTTGACAGAGCCATTGCTATGAAGTCACAGGTGCTTGCTAAGATGTTTATAGGCCATTATTATGGCATCCCAAGTGGTTGCTAAGGTGTTGCTAGGTAATTGCTACAGTATTATGATATCTCAGGTGGTTGGTAAGATGCCAAGTGGTTGCTTAGATGCTACTAGGCTATTGCTATGGTATTGTGGTATTCCAGATGGTTGCTAAGGTGTTGCTAGGCCATTGCTACAGTATTATAAAATCCAAGGTGGTTGCTAAGATGTTGCTAGGCCATTATTATGACATCCCAGGTGGTTGCTAAGATGTTGCCAGACCATTGTTATGGTATGCCAAGTGGTTGCTAAGATGTTACTAGGCTATTTCTATTGTATTATGGTATCCCTAGTGGTTGCTAAGGTGTTGCTAGGCCATTGCTATGGAATCCCTGGTGGTTGCTAAGGTGTTGTGAGGCAATTGCTACATTATTATGATGTCTCAGGTGGTTGCTAAGATATTGCCAGGCCATTATTATGGTATCCCGATTGGTTGCCAAGTTGTTACTCGGATATTGCTATAGTATTTTGTTACCCCAGGCAATTGCTAAAGTATTTCTATGTTGTTTCTCTGTTTTCCCAGGTGGTTTCTAATGTGTTGCTAAGCCATTGCTGTAGTATCTTAGGTGGTTGTTAAGGTTTTACTATGCCAAAGATATTGTATCCCTGGTGGTTGATAAGGTCTTGCTAAACCATTGCTATGCTATCCCAGAGTGGTTGCTGAGCTGCATTATAGAAATGAATTAAAGCTGACTGTAGAAAAGACGCAACCACAAAACTTACGTCCATCCAGCACATTATCATAACTCTTGCGTGCTGAGCGACAATACTAAATACCTCGGTTTGTTGAACTTGCTTTAAGCAGCCCTTTTCCTTGTGAGAATCATATAAATAAACTCTGAGGACTCAACATCTTTCCTGTTTTATGTGAAGAGCTGACATATAATGGTGTGTGATCTTATAAAATATAGGACCCATAAATCTATTTCACAGACTGAGAGACACAGTCTACTTGTATTGCAGCTGATGCTAAAATGCATAAGACTCTAGGTGCTGTTTGTTTCACCAGTGCTGGTTCCCTGTTCTAACCCCAGACATCAGGCCATCCACACACCTCAGGCCATTTCAGAGCCATGCAGTGGATGGTCTGCTCTGTGTATAGGTAATTGCCTCCAGTTAGAGTTTGACCACAAAGGTCACTGTAATCATTAGGCATTAAATTGATGGCATAGAAGAGGGAGTGGAGGTTTGCTTTTAATGTACCGACATGCTGATGTTCAGCTCCATTAGGTTACATAATGCTGACCTGCTTGTTAAGCTGATTGTGATAATGTGATAAATAGGAATGTCAAAATGGTTCAGTGCACCATGATGCATCAGTCTGAGGGTGGTGAATCAACTGCATTGATTTTAGAATTTTAAAAGCTAGTTTAATAATCCAAAAAGTATGGGCTCATTTTTACTCACCAACATACAATTCTCAGGCAAACAACACCTTAGCAATAACCTGGCATCCATAGCAATGGCTTTGCCGAGCCTACTTTCAGTTTGTTCACTAACTTTCTTCTTCTGGTTATTATGTGCATGGTAAAAATGGGTAAAAATAATCGTAATCACAGTAAAAGCCATTAAAATAGAGAAAAATGTCTGTGAAATAAAGGTGATGAAATTATATTCAATTTCTGTAAATTAATTTTACAGAAGTATTTTTTATTATTAGCATTATTTATACATTGAAAAAAAACGGGCACTGTCTATACGAGGGGTCAGCAACCCAAATGTTAAAAAGAGCCAATTTGTCCTTTTAACAACAATCAAACAAGCCATACCATTTTGTGTCCATTTATCTTGGCTGTAAATATGTCTCAGTATGTCCTAATGTAGTTACTAGTATTGGCTTAAATATATAAATGAAAATGGATTTGCTCTGCTTTAAGCTTTAGCTCAGTTATAGCTGCATTTCTCACATCTCTGGCAGGAAACATTTCCACAAAATGTCTCTCAACATTTGACTTTCTGCGATGCTGAAGTGGCTTCTCGTTCTCCAGCTTCTTGTTTGAATTTTCCCGTTTCACCTTAAATGGTGCCTGAGGTGCCAGAATGTAAGTGCTGCATGATTTCTTTCACTCTTTTTAACCTGTAAAACAGATTATTTTTGATACTGTTCTGTTAAGATGTAAAATCTAAGGGCCATCGGTTACACAAAGAGAAAATATAAAGGCAGTTTTAAAAAAGATTTAGAACAATTTATTTTATTTAGAATTATTTTTAAGTATTTATCGCCTGTTTTGCTGTTTTTACAGTTTTGCCACATTTTGAATAAACAAAAAAAAGCAAAAAATATTAAGTAAAAATGAAATAAAAACACAGCTGGTCCACAGATTTGGCCCTTTTAGTGGTTGAGTTTGACCCCCCTGGTTTACATACTACATTCAAGCTTTTTTTTCGTGAGAACCGTGTTGTTCTCCATAGTTTGAGCTTTTAGGCAAAACCAATTCAAATTGTTGTAAAGTCTGAGATTTACACTCATAATGATAAAGTTCTGTAATTGATTTTGGGGCCAGATCAACAGCAGGTCTGAGTCTATTCCTCCAGGCATTAGTATTCCTCCAGGGTTTCCTGAACAGCTGACTCATAAAAACACTTCTGTTCCTCCCCTAAAAAAACGTGATACCAGCGCAAGTGTGAATAAATGGAGAGCAGAGTGGCAGAGCTCACTGTAAGGGGCACGGCGGATGTGAAGCCCTTTGGCAGTCACGATACTCACCATGTTGAACACGGCCATGACCAGGATGAGAGCGGTGGTTGCCATGGTGAGCACGAGCCGTATCCAGGGCTTGTTGGCATCAAGTGTGGAGGAGTTCGGGAGCCAGGGCAGAGAGCAGGAGGCCACGGTGCCCCATCGCTACGGCAACAAGAGAGAGTGGTGAAAATGAGCTTTAACTCCCACTAATGTCATTAGCATATCGGCTCCTCTGCTGAGCGCCCAGGGTCACGATTCTGATGAATAAGAAGCGCGTCAAACATACAAGTACGGACGTCTGAGGCAGCACTGTAAAAAAACAGACAAACTGAATTCTTCTTACATAAGAATCCTTGAGTAAATCAAGTACCATTAAGGCAGGACATGCGATATGACATGATATGTGATCCACAGCGGGACTGTAAACACATTTGGACCCGCAAATAAGGGATCAAAGGGGAATTCCACCAGTGTTCTCAAAATTTTGGCATAATTACATCATTGCAATGTAAACAAAGTCACTCAGAGTGATTTAATGTGAAACCGATTCCACAACCGTTCACTCGTGTTGATAGCAACCAGACGACTCACTCCAAAAAAGGAAACCTTAACGAACAAAAAATCTTGCACTAGATAAACAAATCATGTTTTTTGATCTGAAGATTAATAAACTACATTAGATTTGTATGCATTTTATTTTATCTACCTCAGACTAGCTGCATTTACATTTATGGCATTTGGCTGATGCTCTTATCCAGAGTGACTTACAATTTGATTATTGTTACACAGGTAGGCAAAGGTGGTGTTAGGAGTCTTGCCCAAGGACCCTTATTGGTATAGTGTAGGGGGCTTGTCCAGGTGGGGATTGAACTCCAGTCTACAGCGTAGAAGGCAGAGGAGTTACTCACTACACTAACCAACCACAGCACATACGGACTGCGCACATCAGCATATTTCATAGTTTTATTTCATAAGTTATTACTCTACAACTGTACATTGGAGTAGTGCAATACTAGTGTATATTGTGTATATGTGTAAAGGTTGGGAGTGAGGAGGCAGACACATATGCGGAGATAAGCGACGTTTATTATGGGCAAATCCAGGGTCATAGTACAAACGGTCCAGGGCCACAGAGCCAACACGGATTGATCAGGGGACAGACATGACAAACCAGAATCAAACAGAACAAACAACAATACATAGACCAGTACATACAACAATGCAAACACCAGTACATCCAACACAAAGACCAACGAAAACAAAAGGCAAACACAGGGCTTATAAAACACAGGGATAACGAGGGACAGCCGGAAAACAGGTGGTGACAATCAGGGGTGGAGTCACTAAACAAGGGGGCTGGACCAAAACAAATGCACATGGAAGATCAAAACAAAAAGCACAGGGAGTGGGAGGAGCCAATCGTGACAATATGCATATATTCAGAGTTGTGTGTGTGTATATATATATATATATATATATATATGTGGTGCAAAAAAGTATTTAGTCAGCTACTGATTGTGCAAGTTCTCCTACTTAGAAAGATGATGGTGGAAAATAATTATTTGGTTACCCACAAACAAGCAAGATTTCTGGCTCTCACAGACCTGTAACTTCTTCTTTAAGAAGCTCTTCTGTCCTTCACTCCTTACCTGTAATAATGGCACCTGTTTGACCTCGTTATCTGTATAAAAGACACCTGTCCACAGCCTCAAACAGTCAGACTCCGAACTTAACCATGTCCAAGACCAAAGAGCTGTCGAAGGACACCAGGAAGAAAACTGTAGACCTGCACCAGGCTGGGAAGAGTGACTCTACAATAGGCAAGCAGGTTGGTGTGAATAAATCAACTGTGGGAGCAATTGTAAGAAAATGGAAGACATATAAGACCATTGATAATCTCCCTCGATCTGGGGCCCCACGCAAGATCTCATCCCGTGGGGTCAAAATGATCATGAGAACGGTGAACAAAAATCCCAGAACTACACAGAGGGACCTAATGAATGACCTGCAGAGAGCTGGGACCAAAGTAACAAAGGCTATCCTCAGTAACACACTACGCCGAGAGGGACTCAAATCCTGCAGTGCCAGACGTGTCCCCCTGCTTAAGCCAGTACATGTCCAGGCCCGTCTGAAGTTTGCCAGAGAGCATATGGATGATCCAGAAGAGGATTGGGAGAATATCATGTGGTCAGATGAAATCAAAATAGAACTTTTTGGTAAAAACTCAACTCGTCGTGTTTGGAGGAAGAAGAATGCTGAGTTGCATCCATACCTGCTGTGAAGCATGGGGGTGGAAACATCATGCTTTGGAGCTGTTTTTCTGCAAAGGGGACAGGACAACTGATCTGTCTTAAGGGAAGAATGAACGGGGCCGTGTATCGTGAGATTTTAAGCCAAAACCTCCTTCCATCAGTGAGAGCATTGAAGATAGAACGTGGCTGGGTCTTCCAGCATGACAATGATCCCAAACACACCGCTCGGGCAACGAAGGAGTGGCTCCGTAACAAGCATTTCAAGGTCCTGGAGTGGCCTAGCCAGTCTCCAGACCTCAACCCCATAGAAAATTTGTGGAGGGAATTGAAAGTTCATGTTGCCCAGCGACAGCCCCAAAACATCACTGCTCTAGAGGAGGTCTGCAGGAGAAATGGGCCAAAATACCAGCTACAGTGTGCAAACCTGGTGAAGACTTGCAGGAAATGTTTGACCTCTGTCATTGCCAACAAAGGTTATGTTACAAAGTATTGAGTTGAACTTTTGCTATTGACCAAATACTTAGTTTCCACCATAATTTACAAATAGGTTCTTTAAAAATCCTACAATGTGATTTCCTTGATTTTTTTTCCTCATATTGTCTCTCATAGTTGAAGTGTCCCTATGATGAAAATTACAGACCTCTCTCATCTTTCTAAGTAAGAGAACTTGCACAATCAGTGGCTGACTAAATACTTTTTTGCCCCACTGTGTGTGTGTATATATATATATATTATATTTTATTTTTTTCTTCTTAGATATTTACATATTTTTGTATTTAAATTCTATAAGGGGGCTACACACCTAAGATTTTCACTCACTTTCCACCTGTGTAAATGTGATGTGACAAATTTGATTTGATGAGATTAATCAGCTCACTTTTGAAAACCTTTTTGAGAGTCAAGCCTGTCACGATCATGAAATTTCAACTAATGATCCATTTTCATGTTAACCACTCCGAGTCTAAAAGTGGCCAGTTTGGCCAATTAGCCGCCTTACTTGCCATCTATGTTTAATTCGTAGCTAACACTGGTTGTGTTGTCGAGTCAATGCTGTATTCACGCTACTCACACACTCACACAAACGTTTGGCTACACAGTCGTATATGTAGAGTTCATAAGAGTGAACAAAAAAAGCACATTCTGCCAGCATACCTCGTAAAAACATTAGAGTTAGCGATATAGCTAACAAACATCCTTCAGCTATGGCCCTATAAATGCGTTAGAGCAGCAAGTTAAAAGTTCTTTTTTGTTGTTTTTATATGATGTCTTAATGAACACATTCACCTCATTTTGTTTGTTGCAGCATAATATGACCGTCAAATCTAAGGACTGTGGAAAACGACCGCGGTCAGCTTAAAACTGCAGCCGTCAGTCGTCTCATGATTGTATTGTGATGAGCCAATGAAGAAAGTCATACAGCTCTACACTATGAAAGAAGACATTTCTCTTAAAAAACTCTGCTTGGAGGGTCATGTAGCCCTAACACTTCACCCTACCCCTCTATCTCAACAAAGATTGGGACACCATCCCTAGACATGAATGCGCAAACCAGAGGACTAAGTGGTGGGGCAAGGGGTGAAATGGGATTGGCCTATAGGCAAATTCAGTGGAATTACCCTTTACCTTCAGTTTTTATAATGTCTATGTGTAAGTTCTCTATGCTGGGACATGCACTGACCTTTCAAACCTTTTTTTGGTTTTCTGTTTAGAGCATTTGTGCCTGTGGATGGTGTTGTGTAACGTTTGACAGGGCATTGCTGAACTGCGCTGTGACCATCTGTTCATTTCTGAAGCACTCGATCCTCAATGAGTGCATAACAGCTCTGTTCTGAGCTCCGGCTTCAGGGCCGCCAAAGACGTGAAGAGCAACGAGAAACAGCACCCCTGCTCACCTGGGAACCAGCTAGTGTCAGATGTGACACTTAAGATGCACAACGAACTCTTTTCAGCACCGAACAAAACGCCTATCAGAGCTTCGCTTCTCAGGAGAGGAAAGTTTGGGAAAATGGATCCACTCACATCTGAGAAGGTAAAAGGAGTAAGAGCGCTGCCTGCTGCAATGCAGCACAAAACTCTTGATATTTCTGGATGGAGCCAAGCGGAGACTCCATTCACAAACCCAGGCAGCACACAGAGCTTTTGGAGGCTGAAAGAAGCCGTTCGTTTCTTCCTACCAGTCCCCACAATATAACATAGCTCAGATTAGTGGAAAGGAACATGCGCCCTGCTGGAGAATAATACATCAGAAATAACCCACTAAACAAGCAAGTAAATCATTTCAGCTGCTGCTGCAGGTTTTCTGTTTTTTTTACAGGGTTTTAAGGCTAGCGCTCGGCTCAAGGTCAACTTTGGCAGTCTCATATATTCCAAATAGGCTGGATTTAGAAGCAAGGAAACTAGATTCATTATAAACTGATGCACAGACTGAGAACCAGGTTCAAACTGAGGATGAAGGATGAGCTGAAAGCTGGACGGTTCATTACAGTACATATTGTCAATGCTGGGACAAAACTATCAAAATGGTTTACAGGAGCAGACAAATCATGTAAATCACTGTACACTCTCACCAGTTATGTTCACCCGTCTCTGAATGATTCTGAGTGTAGTCTCACGATGGCCTCCTTCACTGCCACTCAAACTTCACCGCAACAATTAAATCAAATGATGTTTTTCACTGTAAAAAGTGTCCCGTCAGATCTAGGCCGTAGATCTGATGAGACACTTTTTACAGTGTATTAATTTCTATTCATTTTGATATCAATGTTATCCAGTTTGCCCATTTTTGCTTTTAGTTTAAAATTGAAAAAGATGAATTGATCATGACCTGATAGCTGGTGACATCCTGTATGAATAAAAATATTCATACCTTATTAATGCATGGGAACGAGATCCTAATGAGTGGCCGGGAATTAGTAAGGCGTGGAAATGAGATGATTAAGTGATGGTCATGACTTAGTAAGGCATGAGAACGAGATCATGGCTTACTAAGTCGTGGCCACGCATTAGGATCTCATTCCCATCCTTTACTAAGCCGTGGCCATGACATAATTATCTCATTCCCAGGCCTTACTAAGTCATGGCCACGCATTATTTTTATTTATACAGGATGTCACCAGTGGGGCTCTGTGGAAAATGGCGTCAGATCAGCCTAAAAAAATATAAATTAACTATTTTTTTCAATATGAAGCAACGCTTTGAACGATTTTTTTCAATCAGTGTAATTTTTGGTTAAATAAAACTAGTTCATTTGCTTTTTACCACATGAAGTCATTTTTTTAGGTTGACATGTTTTAATAATAATATATTACTGTAATATTACTGAAGAAAATCTGTCAACACAGCTCCCAAAGCTCTGCGTCTCTATGTGTGTATGTTCTTGTGACACTCTCTAACCACCTCCACTCTGCCTGCAACTGTTTTACCTGATTTTTCATCTTTATTATCTTACTTTTATTATTTTACTGTTAATTTGTTAGTTCATTTATTCAGAGTCTTATTCTTAATTTTATTCTGACGATTGTATTATTATTTTACTCATCTGAATCATTTTATTTGTTTACTTGTTGAACTTATTCTCATTTTATTTTGATTTGATCTGATTTTATTAACCTTTACATTTTAGCTATGTTTTAATTAGCAGTTGATATTTTTAAATATTATGTTTGTGTATTTATGTATTATTTGTGTATTTTGTGTATTAATACATTTTATTATTTGGTATGTTTTTATACATTATCAAACTCTGTATCTGCTTGGCAACATTGTAAATTTGTGTCAATTTTCAATGTTTGCCGAGATTAAACAAAGGTTGATTAATTGATTGATTGACGTAATTGACTTAATCACACCCACTGCCCTTTATGTTGTGTTAACCCTTCGTGATCAACAGACCAACAGAAGCGCTCCAAAAAACGTTTTACATGAACTTACACTGGAACTTTAAAGCATGTTCTCCTTCTCCTGTAAACTTACCGTTTTAGAGATATGACCATGACATGCTTATGGCATGTTTATGTCAATGTTATGAAGCAGGGTTACCAAAATCAGTAGCAGTCCCATGTGACAGAATGACTAGATGTGAGACTCATTGACCTTCATACACACATAAAAACCCACTTTAAGTAACATTTCTTCAGATTTGTGCTCAGAGCTCAGAGATCATCCAGACTAAAGACACTTTACTGTTAACTGCATGTCTCTGTCCAGTTTGTCACGGTCTTCACTGTATTTATAGATGGATGGATGGATGGAGTGCGTTTTTCTGAACAGCTCTGTTGCCACTATTACTGGCCATGATTGCAAAGAGAGAGATTGAGAGCCTAAAGAAGACCATTAGAGAAAGAGATGACCTTTTCAAAGACAATCAGACGTTTCATTTTCACAGAAAAATTCTGAGAGGCTTGTGATGTTGTGAAGATGTGAGACTCGTGATGTTTTACTTCTACAGAAAACCAGAGAAAGTTCACTCACTGACCTTCATACATTGTTCTGTTTTTCTCATGGTACAGTTTTCTCTAACAAGGAGTTTCAAATCTGTAAATTAAAGCTCTTGAACAGAGGATCTGATTCATGGAGTAAGGGTTTCAATTAACCTCTTCAACTCCTTGAGAGCACTGGTAGTTGCAAAACACACTTCGTCCTGTTCTTCATAACGTTCTTATTTCATAAGTTCCATTCAGAAGCTGGGCGTCGTATGAGGCTGTAGCTCTTCTCTCCAGTCTAATAGACGGTGATGTCATTTTAAACCCTTATAATAAAAGAAGCTGAACTTTGTTTTTCTACTGAAAGTCGACCCGTTTTTCCCCAAATCTGGGCTATAAACTATAAACAGGCGGCGTCTCTTCAGTGATCTGCTCTGGAAACATTACTGTTATAAAATAACACAAAGAGCGTCTGAGATTTTTGGCTTTCAGCAGTAAATCGTAAGAATATAGGAATATGTGTAGATAAATAAAATAAAAAATTATATCTATTTCATGCAGTCACTGAATAATTTGCCTTACGGTTTGGTCATGAAAATTCAGATGTTGGAGAATAAGAGGTTAAAAAGCACTCAGACAAATAATATTCTCTAAATAAGGAAACAAGGAAAGATGCACCGTCTAACGATGAAACTGAGCTGATTTCTTCAAAATAAAAAGAAAAAAAAGAAAATGAACAAAAGAAATAATATAAAAATAAACAGATAATTATTTATATTCTCACATTTCATAAAACTCTACTTTTGAATTCAAAGACAGTTACACTTTAATAAGCTTTAGTAAGTTAGGGTTATTATATTTAAATATTATTTTGCTCCTACAAAAAAAAAAAACACTAGAATAAAAGTTAACAAGAACAACATTTTAAGAAGCACCAAAAAATGTGTTTTTCATAAAGTTCCTGTTTTTTCTTACTTAGTTTTTGCTTTTACTTATTTTTTAGTATTTCTATTATAATTGTTGTTACTGAATTTATTTCTTACTGTGGTCTCACTTTATTTGGCCAGCCCCCAGTTGATGATCTCCAGATGTTCACACAATTAAGGAACTATCTGGTGAACTATCTCTGCTCATTCTCAACAATCTTACTGTCACAGTTAGGACCCTAAATAGGTTTAGGTTTTAGTGTTGAGGTTAAGTTTAAGGTTTGCAAAGATTGTTTGTTAGATACTTAGTTGAATGTAAGTTATGCGAGATGAGCGCCTACAAAGCATTTACAGTGGACTATCCAAATATAGTTTTACCTTCATTATTAATATTATTTCTATCACCTTTTTACCTCTAAAGAGTCTCCACTATTTGACCGCTTTGTGTTTCTAGTTTGTGCGGTATTTTTCTGTATTCTTGCTGCTTTTTTGCTGCTTTTATTGTGTGATTTTACATTTTTAGTAATTTTTATTGTCTCTTTTTCATCTCTTAATCCTCTGACAGACAGATGCATACATTGAGATAAGCGAGATTTATTATGGGCAAATCCATACTCAGGGTCTAGACAGTCCAGGGTCAAGGAGCCAACACAAACAGATCGGGGAACAGACATAATAAACAGCAAAACAGACTAGAACACAGAAAACAATACCATATACTACAAACAATACACCCAAAGACCAGCAAACTCACAGGGGAAAACACACGCCTTAAATACAACAGGGATAGTGAGGGACAGGTGGATAACAGGTGGCTACAATCATGGGCAGAGTCAGAAAACAAGGGGGCAGGACAGGAAGGTAAACACAAGCACATGTAGGACTAGAAGGTAAACACTGGCACAAGGAGGAGCCAATCGGGACAACACAATTCTGAACATTTACTGAAATTAACACATTGGGAAAAAAACATAAAGATAAAAGTGGCTGTGCAAAAGTCGTGGCACATTTTATATTTTATGCTTTATTTTTTTTTGCAATATTTTAAACTCAGTAAATAGAAATTGTGCACTAAAATTGGCCATATTTGAGTGTGTTCACTGTAGAGGATGTGTTAACTTATTTTCACCAATAAAATCCACAGAAAAAATCATGTTCAAACTTTTGTATATGACTTTTGCAGATGAAAGGTGCTATACAAATAATTTTTCCTTTCTGCTTATTCTTCTCATTATTATTATTGGGAATTTGTCCTTGCCACCGCCACCGCTGGCTTGCTCATGGGGGCTCGGACCCGAATTTTCCTTTCTTCTCTTTTCTTTCTGTAATACTGTTTGTTCTGTAAAGCTGCTTTGTGACAACATCTGTTGTAAAAAGCGCTATATAAATAAATTTTGCTTGCTTGTTATTATATCACTCCATCAAGCAGGTCAGTATTTCTGACTATAACTGACACATGCGCTGTTCGGTCTCAATGAAGGAGACTGACTGGGGCAGAAATTTTCAATGGACATGTAGACCATAACTAATTATGGGAAAACTCTATGGCCTGATTCTTGTTTTTCTTCTGTTTTTCTCCTCAATTCTTACTCAAAACAAGTCCATTTTACTACACTAGGCAAAGACATGGAAAGAAAATGACTCATTGCTGGTAAATCAACCTTTCTAAAGAAATCAATCATGTTTAATCTGTCTAATGCAAATGCTTTACTTACCAGTATATGGCCAGCAAAACAAATGATAAGGATAAGAGAGAGCAACAGGAAGGCCAAGCCGAACGACACCCCGAGGACAGCAGTTCTGCGTGAAACAAAGGCTCCACTCATTAAAGGGCAAATGTAGTAGAGGGACACTTGCTTTTACTCATTAAGATACAGAAAATGCACATCACACAAACGCAATCATGCCGCGCTCTCTATTTATACTGCTGTTTAAAAATAATGGATCCACTAGACGATAGACGAGTCCATCAGTAATAAGCAGTTAGGCTGCATTTTGTTCTAGAACAGTTTCCATTATTGCTGTCGTGCCCATTTTGAACAATTCCTACTGGAAATTGGACAAATAGACCCACTACTATGCTGAACATGCTGACTCATTATTATAAGATACAGCTGAAGGCTTTCTTTTTCCTATAAAGAAAAAACACATGGGCAAAAGGTGCAGGAGATAACGCATCAGGACGCATTACTGTTATTAATATGTTTTTTACCAATGCTGAAAGGAGTTTCTGTACTCACGGCTCCATATTTGTTTTCTACAATTTTGTTAGTTTGCTGCTCATTGATTTATCTACAGTTCTCCTGCATTGACTTGCCAATTGAAAGTTGTATTTGAATCAGAGGTGTACAATCACAGAGTCATTGCAACATACAGCACACTGCAGCTGGGCCTCAGCTTACTACAGATGATGTGAGGGGTCACACTATTTATGAATATTACCGCTATTATCTGCCAATATTAATTATTATCAGAATTTTTAGGCCCTTACCTGGTCAGTCACTGTTTCTTACTTCTAGTGATTAATTCCTGTTTGGTACAGCTGAATGTAAAAGTTTGGCCACACCTGGTCAATTTGTTTTCTTTTCTAAGTGAAAATAAGTTAACACACTCCCTACAGAGGACATACTTCTGCACATTTAATGCACAATTACTGTTTATTTGCCGAATTCAACATACTGGGAACATAAAATGTGGCCTGTGTAAAAGTTTTAGCATATTTAGTATTTTAATATATATTAATACATATTAATATATGTCTTATATTCTTCCAGTATATTAAATCCAACAAATGAACAGAAAATGTTCTCTGTAGACGACAGTTCCACTTAGAATTCAACATTTGACTGAGAGCATTCAAGTGCTTTGCATACGAGTCTACATACTGTCAATATTATACAGCTTTATTGTTAACGTCATTGCTAATATAGAGTTGGCCACCAGGTGGGCTTTGCATATAAAACGTTAATGCTGTTATAAATGTTAGTGCTGGTCCTTCATGGCAGCTTATTTAATGGTGTTATAAAGTTGATATAAAGACAGATCCAGGAGGTGAGGACACATTACAGGGAAAAATCGATGCAGTCTTTCGGGTCTCTGAAAGTGCTTGTGGCAACCGCGCACAGTAAATTAGAGGGATGACTCGCATGGATTTTTCTGTCTGACTTCCTACTTAAAGAGTCATAATTTCTAAAGCGGCTCGGTCTCTGATTCACAAAATCCATATCCATCTGCACGGTGCTGCCCGTCTCTATCACACATTGATCTTTTCTTTATCGGTTTGTGTCTCCATCTTTCTTCCCCTTCTTACTGTCACTCAGGTCCTGTAACCTAGTGTAACTGCTGTGGGGCCAAATAGTTGCTCACAATTAGGATATGATCGTAAGATAAGGTGGATTGAAAATGTATGTAAAATACTTACTTTGGCAAGACTAAGACTTGCACTATGAAAATACAGAAGAAGATGAGGCATGCACAGGTGACGTAGTACTTGAAGGCAGGCAAAGTTGTTGCTCTATACTACATGTGTAGAAAAAGACAAAAAACATTTTAAGGAGAGAAGTGAAAAGGCTTTAGGCTCTAAGGTCCAATCCCATTTCACCCCTTGCCCCTACCACTTAGCCCTTAGCCCTCTGTTTTGTTCACGTCTAGAGGTAGGGTGTCCCAATTTTTGTTGAGATGGAGAGGTAGGGTGAAGTGTTGGGGCTACATGGCCCTCCAAATGGAGTTTTTTCAGAGGTGCACTACAAACGGAGTGTTATGAGGAAAAAAAAAGAAAAGTCGACAAGACGACCAAAGAAACCCACGAATGTGAGAATTTTCTCTGTTAAAAATTACGGTAACCACTGTGTTATTTGAGTTTAATGACGTTTCAATGTATTACGGTCGTTTTCTTCATTATATGTATAAAAAATCAGCTGAAAGTATGCTAATGTCTCAGTAGCTAGCTAGCTAGCTAACTTTCCCATTCTACCTTAAATAGTCCAGCGGTACTGATGCCTGAAGTGCCAGAATGTAACTGCTGCACCATTTAAGGTGGAACGGGAAAATTCAAACAAGAATATCTGACTTCAGCTTCGTATTGCCAATGACGTAGGGGTGAGTGATAATAATAATAATAATAATAATAATAATAATAATAGTAATAAAATATTTGTCTTATAGCCCCTCTTTGAAAGCATATGATTCCCTAAATGTAACTAAAGTCCAGCAGTGAGACGCTGAACTTTTCCCCTGTCTCCTATCACCTGGGCCGGGTTGCCTACAGAGCACTGCTAGTAGCTGTTAATGAAGAAATGTTTTGTTGTTTTTAACCACTATCCTTTGTAACTTTTTAACTGGTTAGAGCGATACTCAAACCAAGGGGCAAGGGCAAAAAGAAGAAATGGGATTGGGCCTAAATCTGCCCCAACACAAGATGTATTAAGGCTAAAAGTTGGACATCAGAATCAGGTTCTGCTGTGAGAATGTACCTCTTTTTCCAGAGTCTTATTGTGAAAGAACAGAGATATCCTCTGTATGTCCTCAGACTTCAGCCACTGTCTGACAAGAGAAGGGACAAGAACAGAGAGAGCAGTCATATCTGTATAACATGATGATTGGCAATTATAGGAGTTAGGGATAGAATAAAGAGGCCATCCTAGTGGTCACTGAAATATTGCTGGACGCTCTTGTGGTGTCTATGAGAGGAGTCTGCTGTAGATTGGAGTAGGAAGAGAATAGGGCTACTCACTTTTGTGAGTTGATGCCATCAATTGTGCGAATCATCCTTTCATTTAGCTCTTCTTCAAACCGCTTCTTCTGGGATTTTGTTCTGAGTGAAATGAAAAGTGATGCTTGGGCAACTTGAGAAGGACAGATTAGGTCAGTGCTGCATGTTTGATTGCTTTTATTGAATTGTACTCTCTGACTTAGTGCCAAAAATGTACTAGGACCATTTGAAGTTTTCCTTCCAAGTGCATTATAAATAACCTTCTATAATCCTTATAATTTTTATAATTTAATTACAGTTGATGAAATTGATGTTGTTGGGAATGGGCTTCATATATACAAGCAATGTCAATGCGATATTACAATATATATATATATATATATATATATATATATATATATAATACATTATATAGCTTCAATTATTCTATGTCGTATATTGTATATAGTATATATTATACTATCTCATGTGTACTTCTACTATGTGCATTCTCACTAGTATGGCTTTTATATTCTTTTGTGTGTTGCACTAAGGCCCTGAAAGAATATCCATTTCATTATACACTTGTATATGGACGGAATAACAGTAGGGATGACAAAATTTTGTTCTCGGTGAATCAGCCCAGTAACTAGTTTGCCATTTGAATAATACACAGGTCATAATAAAGCAGCCTGATGAGTCTCCACAAGGGGGAGCTAAGCCACTTTTCTATGTATCACTGAAAGAGAATAAACCCACACCAGCAGGATCCCTCAAATGCATGTCTGAAGTAAAAGTGTATATCAAGCAACATATTTCATTTCAAGGTCTAAGCTGAACAGCTCAGGTTAACAGGCTGCGCCACTAATATTCAGAGACAGGCTTTAACCAAGAATTCACTGTAACACTGCAAAAGACTCAGTAAAGAAAGATGCCACTTCACTGTCTGTTAAAATTTTCAAATGCTTCAGATATCTATGTTCAAGTAGCGCTGGCCTAATCAGTATGAAACCCTGTGTTAGATGCCATCACCACTGCTTGCTTGGTGCTAACACTGCTAGCTTGGAGCTTGCAGAAAATGCTATTATTGTAGTAGTGGTACTTAGGCTACTTGTAAAGAGAAGGTCACTTATAGTGACAGCCCTAGAAAACAGCAGAATTCTTCTTTCTCAATTATGTCCAGAGAAAAAACTGACCTTTCTGAACGTCCCTGAAAATGGTATTGCCCCATTGGCACATCCTGAAAAGAAAAAAGAAAATCTGTTGATGTAACAATGTCTTATAAAGAAAAAGCTCAAATTTTCACTAATGTACTCGATTCAGATGTGCAGATTATTTTCACTTTTACATCCACACACGCTGTCTTGTTAAGTAAAATTCCCTTTAAATATAGTCAATAAATCTGATATTTCTCCTGTTGAGAGTGTTGTAAGCTTAATGTATTATTATTTACCTTAATACTAGACTTGTTTGCAATTTTATTGAGTAAAATGATCTCACTATAATTATTGGCAGACAATTTTGCTTGTTTTAACAAAAGTGCTTGAAACCAGCAGAATTATTTTCCAGTTTAGTGAGATAATTTACTTGATAAACTTGCCAAAAACAAGTAAAAACATCTAGAAATAAGCTACATATTCCATTGATAAGTGCAGAACCATCTCAAAATGGGAAATATTAGATATATCGACTAGATTTCACATCACTTTACTTGACAAGATTCAATTTTTTGCAGTGTAACTACTGCCTAAAGTAAACTGAAAGACATGATTGAGACGATGGAACGTATTGATGTGGTAAGCTATTTATCTGGGCACTGAGGGCAGTAGGATTAGTTGTTCATTAGAATAAATACAAATAAACAAATTAAGAGTGCACTGTGAGTTAATGTGTGTGCGTTTGCAATTTGCAAAGCTGTCTTGGAAGAGGTCCACTATTTAAAGTTATCGTACAGTATCTAATTAATCAAATCAATCCTTCATTAGATTAAACCAGGTGCTGCTGATGGAACTGAACACATCCATGCGATGGCTGGAGTGCAGTGAGAAAGAACAGAAACCTAACTGTATTCTCCTAAGCAACATATTCATACTTAAAAAAATATATATATTCTTGTATGTTTACTTGTATTTATTCCAATGTTTTAGCACTTGCCAGCATTTATACTGGCAAACCCTGCTGAGATAAATAGTTGGAAACTGTTTTCATGGCTGCCTAAGACTCACGTGTGTGTTGATCTTGCCGTTCTCATTGGTCATGCTGTCTCGGTGGTGCAGGTTGGCGAAGGGTTTGGCTGCTCCCCAGGACTCCAGGTACTGAGTCATGCGCACAGATGCCCTCATCTTCACCCCATCCAGAGCGGGACGGGGGCGGCAGTGAAGCTGCGGGCTACGCCTCTCACCCTGGGAGTTAAAGTACGTCACATACATTCATAATACATGATGACTGTGTGTGAGAGCAGAGAAACTACAGTAACAAGGTCATATAGAGCTTTGCAGGAAAATAGTAAAAATGCCCGAAAAAATCACATCAGTTTAAATATTCCAACTGAAGCCTTAGTGAGTGTAGAATTTCTAGTGTTTGGTCATGTAGACCAAAAGTTTGGGAACACCTCGCTTTTCAGGTTTTTTTTTTATTTTAAAGGGCCTATATATTGGAAAAACCAAAGATTCCTCACTTTTGTGATGAAAAGTTTGATGGTGTGCACAAACAGCATTGTTCACTCTCCCAGCCCATACAGTCAATATACACTATGTGGAAAAAAGTTTTGGGAGACCTACACATTACGCCCACAGGAGCTTTCATGACATTCCATTCCAAATCAATAGGAATTAATATGGAGTTGGTCCCACTTTGCACCCAAAACAGCTTCCACACTTCAGGGACGCTTTCTATAAGTCTGTGTGGGATTATTGCCCATTCATTCAGAAGACTTTGATGTTGGGCGGGAGGGCCTGGCTCGCAAGATTAGTTCTAGTTCACCTCAAAGGTGTTTGATGGGGTTGAGGTCAGGGCTCTGAGTGGGCCAGTCAAGTCCTTCCACAGGAAACTGACTCAGCCAGGCCTGTGTGGACCTTGCTTTGTGCACTGGGACACAGTCATGCTGGAACAGAAAAGAGCTTCCTTCCCCAAACCGTTCCTACAAAGTTGGAAGCACACAACTGTCTAAAATGCCTTGGTCTGGTGAAGCAGTAAGATTTCCCTTCACTGGAACTAAGGTTACTTAGTTAAAACAACCCCATAGCATTATCCCACCTCCACCAAACTTGACAGTCAGCACAATGCAGTCAGGCAGGTAACGTATGTTACAGGTGTGTACCAATACTGTTGTCTCTATAGTGTATGGTAAATAAGCTGGAAACAGCCTGTTTTGAATTCATTGTGTCTATAATGTCAAGAAAAACAATACCTTTATATATTTCCACCCATTCAGCCTACAGCAGTTTAGCTCCCCTTATTCACATCAGAGTTTTAAAGAGAATTTCAGCTTGGACTGAATGAACTGGCAATGATAATGAGTGAAAATGAAAAGTATGTATTTTACAAACATTTTTTTTTACCTCCCAGAAGTCCTTAGGCCTTCCCTGAAGGCCTAGAAGTGCTTGACTGCCTGAGGCCTGAGATTTTTTTGCTACCCAATTGAAAAGTAACAGTAATTTTAAAAGAAGGCAGTGCACCCCCAAACATTTGATGACCAATTAGCACTTTATATCTCATCCTGACAGCTTGGAACACTTAATCACATAAGTGAGCCAAATGAAACTGAACTATGAAGCAAACTAAGCAGCAATTAATCAAGAGCCGTTTCAAGACGGCGCAAAATAGCAGTATGATCAGTCTTAAATTTAGCGCACGCTGTGAGTCAAGAGGTGGTGTAGGAGGAGCCGTGGGCCGCTGCGGGTTGGCCTGCTGAAAGGCCTTAGAGGTGGAGAACAGAAACCTGCAGGAATCCCCCAGTAGAGGAGCAGCTGCTGTTGAGCTCATAACCAAGAACAAACATCCACTGATGGAGCCAAAATAAATGACCAGATTTGAAAAGAAGAGGGTGTTACGTAGGAATATACACTGCCAAGCTGAGTGATATCTGTGGGCAGGAAAAAACCCACACACATCTAAAAACATAAGCATTCTGGGATCATTCGAGTTGCAGTGTCTGCTTTCGCTCAGTGCTGCGCCAGGCTGCCACAGTAAATAGACGCATTTCAAAGGAGACGTTTACGGAGGACGGCTTATGCTTGAACTGATGGTGAAGTAAAGGGCTGTGGAGGGGCTGCCAGACACTGGGGATGTTAAATCTGATTACCGAAGGTGCTTTAATTCAATCAGAGGAAGCGACACCATTGTTTTTCCAAGAAACCATCAAACCAGTGCCAAAGCATTTTACTCATGCAGTGCAACACTACACAACCGTCTGGGCTTAAGACATTTAAGATGGTCAGGAGTCTGTGTTTAGACCTTGGAAGATGCAATTATCACAATAACAAAATCAGTTGTGATTTAAAATGACTTGTGCAGATTCGTACCACATTTGTGTTTGTAAGATAACCTCTTCAACTCCTTGAGAGCACTGATCGTTCCAAAACGCACTTCGTCACGTTCTTCATGACTGTCATATTTCATAAGCTCCATTCAGAAGCTGGGCGTCGTATGCGGCTGTAACTCTTCTCTCCGGTCAAATAGACGGTGATGTCATTTAAAACCCTTATAATAAAAGAAGCTGAACTCACACTTATGTTTTCTACTGAATGTCGACCCGTTTTTCCCCAAATCTGGGCTCTAAACTATAAACAGACGGCGTCTCTTCAGTGATCTGCTCTGGAAACATTACTTTTATAAAATAATGCAAAGAGCGTTGGAGATTTTTGGCTTTCAGCAGTAAATTGTAAGCATATAGGAATGTGTGTGATCATAAAATACATTTACTGTTAATTTGAGGGGAGCTTTTACAAAAATAAATAAATAAAATAAAAATGTACATTTATTTCATGCAGTTACTGAATAATTCAGATGGAAAAACCCAAAATATGCCCATGAGCATAAGAGGTTAAAGAATAGATGTTTAGTTATGATTGTAATTTGATGAAAAGCTACAGCTGTGTGTACAGTCCTCTTTGTTTTGTTTTTTGCTTTGCAATGTCTGCTATATTTTGCCATTTTTTAACAATGAATCAAACTAAAATTTGGAAGCGTGGACTGGAGTCGATACAAATATAAATTTGTTAAATAAAATTACATGACTCACAGTGTAATTAAGTATGTAATTACTAGGGCTGTCAAGGTTAACCTGCTCATAACATGTTACTACAATAACTTATTAATACCACTCATTTTTAATTTAGGCTGATGCTCAGATTACAGCGCGCTGAATGTTTCTGTGACAGATTCTGTGACTGTAGGCCTCTCATTCAGCTTTTAAAAAGCTTTTATAGTGATACTTTCAGCACGTTTTGCAGACTACGCTGGACAGTGCCCACTGGTGATGAAAACTCAAAACTACGTATGGAAACTACAAAATTTTCACGTTCATATGATGAAAATGATATTACTGAATTACTAAAAGTAATGAACACATTCTGATGAGGCTTGTCCACAATGAAATGTCCTGCTTTTTAAATGGAGAAAAATCTCTTTAGGGTCAAATCTGAGCAAATAAGACAAATGCTATTATTTGTGATAAACCACAGGAAATAATGTGATTAATCACGACTCATTACTTTTCATCATTTTCCACCCATAGCGCTTTAATTGTGATAGCATTTAAATATTTAGAAAACAAAAGAAATTTTGAAATAAATCAGACTTGCACAAATTCTCCACTTCCCTAGATGTAGTTGATCAGTCAAGACATGTTTGGTGTCCAAATTTTGCCTCTTCAGTTTAGAACTGGCACTATGAAGCTAATGTAGCTAACAAACACTAGATGTCAATAGTCACCCAAATCTTTTCTATGAATACATGGCCAGAACTTCTCTCGACCCACTCAAACCACGACCAGGTCTACATCCAGGTCACACAGACCTGCTGAATGTGGTTTAAAACAGAGGTTCTCACTCCAAGGCTCACCTTGTTATCACACCACAAAGGCCAACAGCCAAAAAAAACTTGCAATCAATTTTTTTATTATCTCTCAACTGCTGATCCTGAAAACTTGAGAATTTGGCCAGAAAAGAATCCTAAAGGTCAGGCTGTCAATTAAAACGAGTCCAATCGTGAAAATCTAAATTTGCAGGGATCCTCAGAAATGAAATAATAGAAAGAGGAACAAAACTATTTTGTGTTTAGAGCTTCTAGATCTAAAAGCTGGCTCTGTGCACGTTCATGCAGAAAAACAGCCCAATCCAAAATTACTAATGGTTTTTACTTACAGTTTTGGCTTGTCAGAGTCCAGATTGAAATCCTATAGAGATTATTTGGACTCACTTTAAACACAAACTAGCAACAGGACAACAAACAGGAACAATATGGACTTTTATTATTTTTTTTTAAAAATCTTTCTGCAAGTTTAACAACTCATTATCTAAGCCACTCATCCTTCTGGGTCATGGAGGGTGCTGGAGTCATCGGGCAGAACGCAGGAACTAGCCTGGACAGGACGCCAGCCCATCGCAGATCAGAAACACAAACATTAGTCACACCTAACAGCAATTTAGCACCTCTGACTGCATGTCTTTGGGAGGAAACCCACACAGACCTCTTGCTGTGAGGCGACAGCACTACCCACTGCACCACCATGCCACCCCAAGCTTCAAATCAAAGGGGAAGGCTAGTAATGATTTGGCGTTAAGATCATTAAAAGCTTAAAGATTTGCCATTGTTGGTGAGACTCAGTCAAGACTGAATTAATTTTGTGTTACTTCAATTTACATCAGAGAGAAACTATAAATTACACACACACACACACACACACACACACACACACACACACACACACACACACACACACACACACACACACACACATTTTCCAAGCCACTTCTCACTCAGAGCTGCGGGGGGGTGCTGGAGCCTATCCCAGCTGTCATTGGGCAGAAGGCAGGATATACCCTGGACAGGTCGCCAGTCTATCACAGGGCAGACAGACAGACAGACAGACAGACAGACATATTCACACACACAGTCACACCTAGGGGCAATTTAGGACACCCAATTGGCCTGACTGCATGTCTTTGGACTGTGAGAGGAAACCGGAGAACCCGGAGGAAACCCATGCAGACATGGGGTGAACATGTAAACTCCACAGGGAGAGGACCCCAGTCACCCGGCCGGGGACTTTAAATTACAGTTATTCATCAATTCCTATAATAAATAAAACCTATATTGTCTTAGTAACCAGTCTTAATTTAGCTCTGCATCCCAATTATTTTGGAAGAAAAACGAAAGAAGGTTAAAAATATTTCTCTGTTCTTTCTTGATCTTAAGGTCTTAACTGAAAGAGCAGAGCACAGCAGTGACCTACTTCTCCTGTTATCCAGTCTTACTGTGCATGTCTAGTTATTAGTGCTGTTGTGGTGGGAATATTTGAACAGCGATGTTCGACTGCCTACTCCCACAATATGGGGTGAGTATCATTGAACATTAAATATCAACAGGTTAAGCTAATATGAGTTTGTTTTATACCAGAAATGAGGCATATTAAGTGGAATGTTTCTGCAAAGATTTTTCTACAGTTGCTTGCGAGTGGGTGAGTGAAGCGTCAGGGGAGCGTAATTTGTTTCTGAAGGCAAGGGTCAAAAAATAGTGAAGCTGCTTTGTACACGGCTTCTATTAACATTGTTTACCATTTAAAACATTTGAGACAATATTTTTACTTTTATAGCATAGAGTGCCATTAGTGGCACTGCATCACCCCTTCTAGAAAAACACTTAGACCAGCATGCTTGGCTACCATCATAACCAGCATATGTTGCATTTTGGATGTTGGTATGTTGGTCAACCAGCAAGACTATGCTGCGCGATCATGCTGGGTATGTATAGCCCTGGGCCCACCAGAGTGTGCATCACTGTCCATGTGTTGTCAATCGCTCAGTGGTCATGAAACCCTGGTTTACGATACAGTTTAAGTTTAAGAGACCCGTATTAGTCCCTCAAACAGGGAAGTTTCACCTCCGCATTTAACCCATCCGTGAAGTGAAACACCACATACACTCTAGTGAGCACACACACACTAGGGGGCAGTGAGCACACTTGCCCGGAGCGGTGGGCAGCCCAATCTGCAGTGTCT